>NC_062536.1:12195362-12275362 GCF_022655615.1 Tachysurus fulvidraco
TACTCATTTAGACATTGGAGCAATTCAAGGTTCACCTACGTGTTTTATAAACTAGAATCTTTTAACCTTGAGGAAAACCTTGAGGAAACCCTTGTGTCACTGCAAGCACAAGCACAGAAACTCCACACAACAACTCCACAGGTTTATGAGGTGATTTTATTATTACTTGATTATTTTGATTACACAAAAATTGCATTTTAAAATTAATGATGGGCTTGAAAAACATGCAGGCTAGTGCTATTTTTGTTCATTAAACTGTTAATTAAACATATTAACAGGGTCATTTTAAGTAAAACAACAAGTCTGTTAACTGAGAAAAGACAAGCCTGCCAAATTTACAATATGATCAACTTAGGAAGTGGCAAAGAAGTCATGCTCATTCTGCATTTGCATGCGGAACAGGGCAGTAGCATTGCTGATTTGTTCTGGTGTGGTTAGATATTTGTTCAGTAAAGCTTTGTAGTGCTTTTCAGGATGGCCATCCATATTGTCTACTTTCCATGTGTAGTAGACATTGGTTTTAGGTATGTCCGCATTGTTAGCCAGCCACTTCCACAGCCTGGCGCAGGGCAGAAGACCTACAACAAAGTAGATAGGGTCTTTCGCCATTGTCTCTCTGTAAGACGCCATATATTTCACCATGGCTGGTGTTGGTTTGATAAAAGGTGTAACCTGTAGTCAGAGACATGGTGTGAAGTTTAAAACAATTAGAGACATTTAATTGTTTTAAATAATTAGAGACATGTACATAACGTCGATTTCACAACATTTCCACCCTTACCTTAAAGAAATACTGGAGAAGTAACGTGTCCAAAAAACTATTGTAACTTTTGTATCTTGCTATCAAGAAGTCACTAATGTCCTTGGGTTTGTTAACCTTCTTGCTCATCGTTTTCAGCATATCAGTAACCTGTACCAAGTAGTTGATGTCCTGCAAGGTGAAATGAACGTAGCGCTCAGCTTGCAGGCTGTTCTTTTGCATTTGCTGCATGAAGTCAACATGGAGTGTCTTGTCTGCAATGTCCATGCTCTCAGTCCAGAGATCCTCATAGACATCCTGCTGCTTGAATGCCAAACTGTAGGTACAACAGTGCAGGTAACTAATATCAATAAGTGATAGTCATTTGCAAAATATTATGTTTTAGATATTTTTGTTTTTTTAATTAACTCCAGACTCCTCATTTCCAAATAAAAATGTTAAACCTCAAACAGTTAATAAATAAAGTAAGTAAATCAAGTCGGTTTATTTATCATAAATTTACTTATGCAACTGTATAAGTAAATGGAATATCAATGGAATGCAATGGAATATCAATAAATTCTAGTCATTCGCAAAATATTTTACAGATTTTTGTTAGTATAATTAACTCCAGACTCCTCACTTCCAAATAAAAATATTAACCTCAAACAGTTAATGAATAATTCAGTATAGAATAAATTAAGTAAATCAATTTGCTTCATTCATTTCATTATACCATTTTAAATGTATAAATATCTAAGCATTTGCAACAATTTTAAAATCTGATCTTTTAAAAATCAATCTTACCTCAAGATATAAGTGTACCCCATTACAAATAAAACTGCAGCAGACACCATTGTTTTCATTAATGTGAGAGAAATGATCCACCTTCAGCAGTGCTTTCCTTTATAAAGCTTACTGATTTGGAAATATTAGATTTGAGATTAGATTGCAGTTTTTATTATGTCATATAAACAGTATAAATTCCCAGTATTTGTAACACTTGTAAGAGTTAATGAAAGTGAAGTAATTCGAATTTCCTGTTAAACTAAAGTTGTAGCAAACGTTATGACCTCTAGCACTGACTCTGAATCTAACCATTCCTATCTTGTCATATGAGACTTTAAAATGATAATATTTAGAATCTATCATTTTTGAATTCAGCAGCAACCCTTTTCTTTTAAATACAAAGTTTTTTATTTAGGTTTTATAAGTAACACATATTATTATATATTACCATGTAGAAATTTTCTGTATTTGTAATGTCTCACTTCTTACAATAAATGAAGAAAGATGAAAGTAGTAATCCTGTATCTGTCTATCATAATCAGAAGCAAAACATGTACATAGTTTCACTGTATTGAGAATGAAAGTGCAGCAAAAGATATGACCGCTAATACCTTAAAATCATACCATTCTTGACTTTTGAGATTGTAAATTTAATTTTTACTAATAAATATTTAGATATACTTTAAGATTTCTTTACTACTCAACCTCCTTGAATGCTGAAGACTTTGCTTTCTTTTACAACAAGAAGATTGACAAAATCTGCCACTTCTGCCTGGACTGCACCTACATTTCACAGCCAGGATTCCCCTACTCGTTCCCCTAATCTCAACCATGGCAGCAAAAGAGGTTTTACAACTCAAGTCTTGTAATCCTACCAGCTGCCCACTGAATCCACTCAAAAGATCTCTCAAGGCCTTCTGCACTTCATCACCACAATCATCAATGGATCTGTACCATCTAGTCATATACTAACTACCTTCAGGAAAGCAAGGGTTATTCCTATCCTGAAGAAATCTCTCAGAACAACCTCCAAGATCCCAACCATTCTGGGTTTAAAGCAGTACATTCCACAGAGACTGCCCTTTTGAAAGAGACTACCTGGAAGGTCGCATATACTCGGCAACATCTGCACTCTCTGCACCACGCAGACTCTCCACTTGGACCTCTCCTTGTCTCCCTGTATATTTACTCTCTTGGTGAAGTAATTTCTTCACATTGGTTCTCTTATCTCTGCTATGCTGATGACACTAAACTTCCTCAGATACAACAGCTTCTGCTCAGATCTCAGCATGTCTGTTTGACCTATCATCGTTGATGACAGCTCATAAGTTGAAAAACGAATCCCAGCAAAACTAAAGAAAGACTTGTTCAGTCTCTTGTCATTTCAAGACGGGTTTTACATATGAACGCATTTCGTCCTCTGCAAATGATCCAAAATGCAGCTGCATGACTTGTTTTTTAACCGGCTATACTGTAGGTAGCCACATGCATTAGAACAAAGAACACAAGCTATCCATCCCTCCATCCATCTATCCATCTATCCATCTATCTATCTATCTATCTATCTATCTATCTATCTATCTATCTATCTATCTATCTATCTATCTATCCATCTATCTGTATTTGTTCCAGGTGCAATTTAATGCTTTTTAAAGACTTGGCAAGAGTTCATTATATTTCTTCTTGTGCATGTTTTGCTTCCTATTATTATTAGGGGCCAAGATTTTTAGAAGATTCAAGATTCACAGATGATTTTTATAATTTTTCACTATAATTATTATACTTTCTCCTGCAGGAGTCTATGGCAGCCCATAAAACCCCAATAAAAAATTTGGACAGAAAGAGAAGACAGAAAGAGAACAGTTTGAAGTATCCAGGCTTGAAATTTGGGTTCAATCTATAGAGCTCTGTTTGTTCAGTAATGTTATGTCATACCAACAGTAAACAGAAATTTCCTGTAATTGACAATATTTTTGTTTATTGCCTTTGACAATAAATGAACACAGATGAAAGTAGGGAACTAATCCTCGAGTTTTCCAGTCACAACTGTATTTCCTATTAGTCTGCAAGTGTGCAAAATTTATGACCTCTAGTTACTCTATATTTTCTAATTACTCTAAAGTTTTTACTTAAGATTTTAAATGTCATATTTATCATTTATGAACTGCATAAACTCTTTGACCAAAATTTTAAAATGCAGTCTATTTATCTATCTATATTCTTAGGGTCAGGATGATACTAAATTAATTATATTTTTATGTCATAGGTTTATTAAAGTATATTATTTTAAACGGCCTTCTACAATTCTTTAGTGAAAATATTTGTTCTGTTTCGTTATAGGTACAATAGTTTATAGTTTATCATATTTAGCTTTCTTCTTAAGCTTGTTCATGTTTTGCTCTTCTTTGATGATTATATTTGCTGTTGATTTTGTCAGATAAATTAGAACTTCAATCTGATTATGAAGCATAAGTTTAAAAGCACAATAACTTACCTTGTTATCTACTGTAACTGACTTTAACTCTTTGGCTGTTGTTGTCTGGTGTACAGGTTTGAGATTTTCACAAATTGTTCTCTTGGTACTTCCAGACTGAAAAAAAAATCCAGACTGGTTCAATCAACAGAAAGGTTATGGTAGCTCAAAAACTACAACAGAAGACTAGATCAGGTTCCACTCTTTTCCAGCAAAGAACAGGAATCTGAGGCCTAAGTAGGCACAGGCTCACTGGAAATAATGCGATGAATGATACATGTTCTGATGAATCTCAATTACTGCTGCAAAACACTTAAAGTAGGATCAGAGATTAGCATAAAGAGCATGGACTCAACCTGTCTTGTGTCAACATTTCAGGTACACAAAACAGAAATCAGCACAAACTGGTACATGACTTTTACAGTGATTTAGTTTTACTGCCCTCCCAATTCACGAGATCTGTATCCTGCCTTGATGCCCGATGATGCCTGAGATATGCACAGAATCTCTGTGACATGAGAAGTTCGAATAAGTGGTAGAAAATGAATGAATGAATGAATGAATGAATGAATACAACAAAGCAAATTTGGGGTGTGATTGGACCGGAACTGCAGCTTAAATGTGCATTTAACAAATCTGCCATGATTATAGGATTCAATCATGTTAACCTTCCAGGATTGTGAGGCCAGCTCTACAAGAAAAGCCCAGAAGCTCAGTATTTTTCTGTAAAGCTTTAAACCTCTGCATGCGGCTAATTTCATAGAAATAAACCGTTTGTTGGGTGAATTGTGTGACAAATTTCTTTTGGCAGTCGTGGCCTAATGGTTAGAGAGTCCGGGCCGGCCACGACTGAGGTGCCCTTGAGCAAGGCACCGAATCCCCCAACTGCTCCCCAGCTGCCGCAGCATAAATGGCTACCCACTGCTCCGGGTGTGTCTTCACGGTGTGTGTGTGCACTTTGGATGGGTTAAATGCAGAGAACGAATTCTGAGTATGTGTCACTGTACTTAGCCGTATGTCACATCAAATGCTGAGAAAAGAACAAGAGACTCTTCCTTTATTTTTGCCCTTACACATATGTAATTATTCCTCATTCTGCTTAAACTGCTGTACTGAGTAAACTGAGTAATTAAGCAGAACCAGAATTTCCCTCACAGTAAGGGCATTTAAATAGTGAAGCGTTGCGTACGGTGCGAATGTGCAGAAGCTTACTTTACTGACCTCCCAATTCACCATATCTGAATCCAACAGAGCACATTTGAAGTGTGATTGGACTGGAACCTCATCTTAAATGTGCATTTAACAAATCTGCCATAATTATACGATTCAATCATGTTAACATTTACCAGAATGTCTTCTACAGTACATGACAACAAAAATCACAAAACAAAAAAAGCAGCTACTGATGACTAATTCATCGAAAGATATTTATTTGCTAAGACAGTGTTATTAAAATATGTTATTTAGATATTTATTATATTTTTTATTCCAGGTCACTACATTATATAATACAATAATATAAGAAATAAATGTATTGGTGTTGGAAATATTTTCCTTTTACAGGAATTAAGCAATCTTTAAATGCTTGAATAAATTTACCTGTGGTATAATGATTATTTCAGGCATTATAATGTTCCATCTCACAAAACAGAAATCATTACAAACTGGTTCATGAATAAAATAATGACTTGGTGGACTTTATACCACTTCCAATTCACCAGATCTGAATCCAATACAGCACATTGTTCATGTGATAGGGCAAGAATTGCATCTTAAATGTGCATTTAATAATCTTCTGTAAACCTATGATGCAATTCATGTTAATATAAAACAGTGTTATATTTAATTTAAAGTCAATAAACTCTGCAACACAGATTACTAATCGTTATGACACGACAAACATCGTTGTGTTGGCTTTATAATAGGTGTTGCTGATGAAAAAAATATTCATTATTAATTTTTATATCAATAAACTATTTTTTATAAAATGTAAACGTATATGAAAGTGATATTGTTATTCTGAGTCATTGTCTCTGACGTGTACTTTGACCCAGTTACATAAGCAGTTAGCGGTGTAAACATTAGCTAACAGATAGCTAAACCGCCGTAGAGAAGACGTTTCCTGTAAAATAATATTATTTTGTTTTGATTATCATGGCTCTACGGGCGAAGGAAAGACTAAAAGTTGTTTTTAACCATCTGGGCCGTTCTGGTGTTAAAGTAGTATCCTTTTTATTTCGGTTAATGTGTTTATTCGGGGCTTCTTTAGGCCGCGGGACGTAGCGCTCGTCCAGGGTTCGTGCCTGCTGCCTGGGGACACATCTGCACCAGAGCTCGGGGATTGTGAGGCCTCAGTAGCTTTAAATCGCTGCCTGCTGCTAATTTCGTAGAAATGGGCCGTTTGTAAAGGCATTTAAATAGTGAACAGATTTTGCAAGTTGCTATATTAATATTTTCAATTTGTCAGAAATACACCTAACTGTTATAGCTGTTGATTAAGTTACTGGTTAATTATGCCTCCAATTAAAAAAAAAACATTTAATGTAAGGTTCCTTCTGTATTAATTTCGCTTTCTTGTGTAATCTAATAAATTGTTATTGAATTATAAATGCCTGTAAGTCATGGTGAAGTCATAAGTTTCTTCAATGACTTGAGCTGATCATAGTAGAAGTCATTTCCCCATTTTCAGAAGAGATTTTCTTTAAATAATTGTAATAGCACACATCCTTTACTTCTGCACAAAATGTATCACATCACCATCCTGTAGCACTGAAGTAAGTACACATCTTGTGACAGATATTTTATAAAACATAAACTGGTCATTCTTCCATGTTATGATTGTCTGTTTCCATTTTTTTTTATTACGGCTGTAGGTACACCTTTGATACAGATGTGCTGTCTCCAGAACAAAGACTTGCTTATGAAGAAAATGGCTTTATTTTGATAAAAAACCTGGTTTCCGAAGAGGACATTGATCGATTTAGGCAAGACTGTGTTTTCCTTAACTTGACATTACTCAAACTATCTGTAGTAGTGGCACAAACAGTTTTTTTAGGTAAGTTTTAGGTCAGTGAAAACTAAGGTGTCGCTTCTGAAGGTCAACTGAAGTGTAGAATCTCACACCTTGTGGGTGATTGGGTCAAGATTGACGTCATCAAAAGAAATGAGTTAATCAACTCATCAGACATAACTAAAATTTTCATCTGGTTAGAAAAGTCTGACCCAGATTACTATTAGTCATGCAGCCTTTATAATGAACACAAGGTGGCATCATAATTATCAGATTTCGAGAACTGGAGCCTCAACTGCTAAACGGTGTATTCTAACGTTAAAATAGCCTGTACACATAAAAAAAACTGGTGTGGACACGCACAAAGAAGAATGGAAACCATGTATGTGTCCTATTAATAAATAAAAAAGAAAAACAGCATTATAGTAAATTTATGGCTGGCACAGAAATTAAAAGGTTCTCATCATGACTATTTTTCTTTTTTAAAAGTTTGATGGCATATAAATAGGGTCTTGGATAGATGCTGGCGATTGCCCTAATTTACCCTGGGATAAACAATAATCACTACAAACTGAGTATTAAAAAAGCTGTTTGAATCTGAGTGAGCACCTCTGCTTGTGGTGATATAACTCACTGCAATATCAGTTTAGTCAGTCAGATCGTTGGCAAATACCTGAAAGTTTTCAGTATCTGAGGTGGAACAAGGGTTATGGGAAAACATTTTAAATGAATTATATTCATATGAACAATTATTTAAGTGACTTACAACTGAGGCAGGATAGATTTAGTTTATCTCCACTGATTAGGCCATAGTTACAAACCTTCAAGGAGATTTGAAAACAACTTATTAGCCAGTCATCATTATCATCATCATTATCATTATAATTGGCTTAGTGGAAAAGGCTTCACTCATACTGACAACAAATCATGCTTGAGTGTTGATTAACTCAGCTTAGAGTACTTAATTCTTTGCAAATATTCTGCTTATTATATTTTTGCACTCACCAGCAAAATTGAGCAAACACATGCTTTTTTGTCGTCAATTTTACTTTATAAACCCTAATGTGTGCGTGTGTGTAAATGACACATTCACATTTTGTGTAAATACTATGTTTATAAATGTGATGCCTGACCTGTAAAACATAACATTTTATTCTTCATTGTGTGTGTGTGTGTGTGTGTGTGTGTGTGTGTGTGTGTGTGTGTGTGTGTGTGTGTGTGTGCCTGCAGGAACGAGTTTGAACATATTTGTAAAAGAGATGTGAAGATTCCAGGCTTGGTAATAATGAGAGATGTGTCCATTTCCAAGTCTGAGTTTGTGCAGGGGGAGAAGGCTGTGACTAAACTTCAGGACTTCCAGGAGGACCCAGAGCTGTTCCGCTATTGCTCTCTGCCTCAGGTCCACCCATATGCACACAAACACTATGACATTTACACCCATAGTAGGTTAAGGTCGAGACCTTTAATCGTTGTCTTGTGGAGAACTACAGGCTTTGTAACAAATCTGGCTTGTACTTATAACAGATTCTAAAGTATGTTGAGTGTTTTACGGGGCCTAACATCATGGCTATGCACACCATGCTAATCAACAAACCCCCTGATACAGGTAACATACACACAAAATAACATGCACATTAGTCTTTTTACTAAAGTGTAATCTCAGAGAAATAATGAAAAGCTGTTCATCTTGTGGCTCAGGAAAGAAGACTTCTCGCCACCCCATGCACCAGGACCTGCACTACTTCCCATTCCGGCCAGCTGATCGAATCGTGTGTGCCTGGACAGCAATGGAGAAAGTAAATCGCCAGAATGGTTGCCTGGTAGTGCTGCCTGGCACCCACAAGGGTGCCCTGAAGGAGCATATTTACCCAGAGTGGGAGGTGAGAGAAATGGACAAGTTTTGTAATGAATAGCAGCAGTAAGCGTGAGTAGAAGATTAACGGAGTTGTTATATAACAGTGGTACATGTGAGTGGATGACATATGAATGTACTTGTTATATACTTTCTACTCAACCAGACAAATGCTATTCACATTATGAATTATTATTATAAAAGTACAACCTTCTCACTCACTTTCCATTACAGTGTGAATTGATGGCATGACACATTCACATGTCTTCCCAGTATGATTGTTGGCCTGCAGTAATATTGACAAGTGCATCCAAATGAAGCCAAGATCTGCAATATATTAATCTAAAAAAAAGAGAGAATGTTAAATACACAGCTGCTCCATGGAAATAGCAACCACATTACTAAGTATTCTTTCAGAGCACACACAGCTTTTTTGTAGCAGAGAAGGCAAAATTCCAAAGATGCACATAGTGTAACTTTATATATAAAGTAACTGATTACTCATTTATTTGTCTCAGAATGTATGTGTAAGAATGTTGTTCCCTCTGAACACATAAAGCTCCTCTCTTTGCTCTCTACTCAGGGTGGGGTGAATAAGATGTACCATGGAATTAAAGACTACAACAGCAACCATCCCAGAGTGCACTTAGAAATGGAGAAAGGAGACACTGTGTTTTTTCACCCTTTACTTATCCACGGCTCAGGAATGAACCAAACACAGGGCTTTCGGAAGGTAAAGTCAGTCCTTGGGTTTCAACATGATAGAATGCATTGTACCCCTTTAGTTTATTTCCCATTTCATGTCTAGTTTGCTACAACGTATGTTCAAAACAGTAAAATATAACTTGTAGTTTAGATCTTAAGATCATGATGATATGAAATAAGAAATGTCTGTTTTTTCCCCCTCTGGAAACAAGGCATTTGTGGATTCAAGGCCTTTTAGATGTTGCCACTGTGAATCCAAGGCCATTTAGATGTCATGTTTAGCAGAAATGCTTCGTTAGTAAGGCAAAGATGTCAAGCCTGTTTATTATGTCATTAACATATTAAAGAAAACAAAGACTATCATTTTTTTCACAGCATGAGTCATGTCACTCTGTTTTATAAGTTATCAATGAAACGTGTGTGTGTGTGTGTGTGTGTGTATATGTGCTTGTGTGTGTTTTTTCAGGCCATCTCCTGTCACTATGCCAGTGCTGATTGTCACTACATTGATGTGAAAGGATCAACCCAGGAGAACATCAGTAAGGAGGTGGAAGAGCTTGCTCGTAAAAGAATTGGGAGTGATACCACTCTTTCCTTTCAGGTTGGTTTCCTGGGCTGCATTGACCATTTCAGCATGGCCTGAGTGTATGGCACACCCAGTTGTAGTTGTGTGTGTTCCTTTATTTATGCATCATGGATGTATTTACAGCTTGTGTTATTGTACTTGCAGGACTCCTGGGCACTTAGAGGACGTGTGGTCCAAGGACATAGGACATCACTGTGATCCTCATTTCTCACTCAATATCCAGAAGAATAACTGAGAGTACTAAACCGTGTAATAATGTTCTCTAGGAGGATATAATTTAAACAATAAAGCAATCTAAATGCTGGGGAAATAGGATCATATATGGATACAACTCCTCATAATATTCGCATTTTAAAGATATAATAAAAAGCTATAATGGTATTTTAATCCATTTTCTAACATTTAGAAAAAGCTTTGAAGTATGTCTGAGAGCTTTAAAACATAAAGAGTATCATGTGCCTTCTTTAATCAGACAGAGTGCAGAAACATGCAGTGCTTCAGAATGCAGTCAGATCTAAATTGAATGTAATCTGTTTGTGTTTAAGTGCATAGTGAACACTGAAAAACATGGGCTCGTTGAGAAATTCTGCTAATTTGATCTTCATATGCAGTAGCTCTGCTTGAGTATATTTTCTTTATGTTTTTTCAAATTTTTAATTAAAATTAATATTATACTGTGATTGTTTGAAAATAAATGTAATTATTATGCAATTACTGTATTGTGTCCATTTATATGTAAAATTAATATGACGCTTGGAGTTCTGTGTCAATTCTAATAATATACAGTGGCCTCAAAAATATTTGGACAATTATGCTACACCTAAAATGTATGACTTTCACTGCGTTAGAAACCAAGTGGCATTTATTTAATAACTAAATAAAATTTACCCAAGCATATCCCAAAAAATACATGGTTATATTTCGAAATTTATAAACTATTAATACACTGATCATGAGTAGACAAAATGTATTTGATTATTAAAAATGTATTTGATTATACAGTAACTGACTAGATATATTCACTATAAATTACCTCGGACCAGTTGGTTAAAAGTAATTATTAAAAAGTGCTAGGAAGGTGGATTTTGGACAAAATGTATAAACAAGGTGTGTATTGGACAGGTCAGCAGAAGACAAAAAAGATAACATGCAGAAGAAACACAAAAAATAAACAAATGTTTTAACTACAACAATCCTAAATTATAAATCCTAAATCCCAAATTTGTCACAAAAATCTTCTGATTGAGTCTCAGTGTTAAACTTCTCTAGGAATTAGTTTTTTTATTTGCATATTTCAGGCAGAGAACCATATCTTCATGAGAATCAGGATGAAGGGTTGGAAAGAGACAAGAATGTATCAGAGGCACCACCACCTCCTGTTCCAGACAGCCTGAGATTAAGGTCTGAACATTTTTTTTTAATGTGTTTCAAACAATCAGGTTTTTATTTTCTCTGACAGATTAAATATGTAGAATTGTTTTGTGCTTTTTGGAATCACACAGAATAACACAACCTCTTTGATATTGTTTTGAATAACCCCAGCTTTCATCAACTGTAAAAAAAAACAAGCTCAGTGATAGTATATGCTACTCTTTATATTTTTACTGTATATGTACACCTGTACAAACTCTAGTGCTCATAGGATACCAACAGTTTTCCAAACTATTAGAGTTTTGCTATTGGCTGTATCTGCTGCCATCTGCTGCCAACTTTGCCAGCATCTTTATTAACTTTTACACTTGTCAGATTCCCTTATCCAGAGCAACTCATTTTATACAACTGAACAACTGAGGTTTAGGGGCCTTGCTCAGAGGCCCAGCGTTGACAGGTTGGTGCACCCGAGTTAGCGTTTTTTTTTTTTTAAGTTATATTCAACCTGTAGAATGGTGGCCTATGTGATGAAACAGCACTTTATCTCAAATTAAATGATGAGTTAAAATTAACTTTACTTCCTCTCCATAAAAATCCTTTATCTGACAAGCTCCTTCACATTTCTGCTATTCAAGTCTGCAGTTTATAAAAAGCCAGGATGAATATATTTATTCTTGTGTTTTAAGTAAAAGTGTAACAATTAGATGATTTAGATTGAAATGAACTTTTTATCAAAAAAGGTTTGTAAAGTGGGCTGGTGACTTGATACATTAAACATTGCTTCTCTAAATCATCATTTGCAAATTAATCCTAGCCATATCCCAAATTATAAACAAAATTGGTCGCATATTGATCAGGTGTTACTTAGTCATGGAGTCTCGTATTATAGCAGATGCATTCATATCTTCAAATATTCATCTGGATGTTTACAACCTTATAAGAAACAGCACTTTTCACACTGCATAAACATGTTTTTAAAGTTATTGATTGGCCATTAGACTATTGCGCTATAGTGAACCGATCACCACTTTATGTATCAGCTGCACACTTTCTAACTAAGCAAAAAGGAAAAAAGATTGTTTGTATGAATTCATACTTTATTTAGTGACTATGGTAAATTAGCATTTGCCTACATGAGAAGTTGCTGCCTACATCAGCCTTTTAACACAAGGTTAATCTTCATGCAGTTCTCATTCGCACCTCAGTACTAATACCTCTTCTGAATGACCTATGATTTTAAAAATGTTGCCATTTGGCAAGATACAGTATAAGCAGATGTTGCATTGATTTGGTCACCTTTCCAGTTGTACAGCCTGTTCACCACCTCATTTATATTCTGAACAGTTATTATTGTACCTACAGTATTGGTCAGATATGGGAACTGCAACAAGTGCTTCTAGAATAGGAATAATGTTGCACCATGCTTGCACAGGGCAGTTAATGAAAGGGTTGCCAAATCAGTCTAGCTCTAAATACACCACAGGCACCAGCATTTTTTGTAACAACAAATATTCAGAAATAAATCTAATTAAGTTCTAGTAAAGTACAGGCAGTTTTACACAGTATACAACCATTTTTTAAATTTAAGATGTATTAGCAAAGATTAGGAGAGGGAAGGGGGTTAGAAAGTGCATGAAGTATCAGGAGTTTGGTGACCCTGTTTGCCAAGAAATACTGAGATAAAAGAATAAGATGTCTCCACTTTTCAACGAGTTTTCCATTTTTGGAATTTTGAGCTAGATTCAAGTCTCTTGTGTACATTTTTGAGATGTTTGAACACTGTTGAGCAAAGTTAAGGTCTAAACCACTATTCTGGTTTACTGTATGTTGTCGACTTACCTGTCTATTAAAGGGTTACTCTAACAATTAATCACAAGAAAACAGCTTATAGCATAATTCAAGTGTGATATACTTTTGGTTGCTGTTAATGTTGCCCTGAAACTCTAAAATCTATGGTCATGAGCCACTGTTGCTGTTGAAGCCAATTGTTTCCTAGAAACTCACTCATCAAGTGAAAAAACAAAACAAAACAGGAGACAGAAAGAGGATTTCAAAGAAAACCATTTTTCTCTGGGAGTAATATTTTCGGGAGCTATGTTTTTATACTAAGACCTGCATGTGTGCATGGAAGAAATCTGGGGTAACTACTGCTTCTGATCTGATACAGACTACACACTATTCAAACACTAAAACTCATTTTACACAGCAAAAATAAATAAATATAAAATACAAAACACACATATACTCATGCACACACTGTAATTGTATAAAGTATGGCTGAATTAATTATGGTATTTTAAGGACACTTAAGAAATACTAATAGAAACATTCATGTTCATATTCAAATAGAAAAATGTATTTCGGATAATGAAAAAAGATCTAACGTATAATCCTTTGGGGAAAATACACTAATTTAATGCTTGTCTTGGACGGATTCAGGAATAATCACTTTGAGTGTCCTCTCTCTCCCTCCAACCCTCTTTTTCTATCTGTATTCTATCATAGCCCATCTGTTTTCTTCCTTTATATCTCTCTCTCTCTCTCTCTCTCTCTCTCTCTCTCTCTCTCTCTCTCTCTCTCTCAGTTTCTATGAATGAACTTTGCTTTGCTAAAGTATGGAAACAATGTTGAAAATTTTTATGATAACCTAATTGGCATGTATGAAATTATACAGTACGTGTCAATTTTAACATGTACACACACATACCACACAATACTTTCTGATGGCTTTAGGGTAAGAACATTTCACCCCTCAGACTCTGTCTGCAAACTTTTTTAACTCAAAATATTGCCATGTGACACACATCGAAGAGGTTGATGTTAAACTTGGAATGTGCAAGCATTTTTAATCACTTTTTATTTTAAACCCTGATAAATTCTGTGCATTATAGCAATTTCATTTTGAGTGTGTAGATATAACACAGAGGACAAGTTGAACATTATAGCTTACAAGTATGTTATATTTAATCCTGAAGCCTCACTGGACCCAGCACTGTGACTTCAGGTCATTGCGCATCAAGATTCTCTAATCTCAGTCTGCTCTGTGAGTAAAAGTATGCGGTTGTGCTTCATATAAAAAAAGCATCATATAAAACAATCTGCAATCATACATCAAGTCTTGCAAGGTTGAAATTATCAGTGGTTTATCACTTCACCTATTCTTTGCTTCCTCCTTCAATTTCTTTCTGTGTCTCTCGCTCAATCTTTTGCCCCTCTTGTGTCCCCTGGGCCTGTGGAATTACATCTCGTCCCCTCCTACTCTTCCTCCTTTTTCTCTCCCTCCTTCCCTCTCTTGTACCCTTTGCCAGGACCGACTGCTGCGGTTGTGCTACCTGCAGCACATACACACTCTCACACACTCTGCCTTAGCCATGGCCCGGCTGCACATAGCTCTGCTGGCCCTGCTGCCCATTGTCCTCATCCTAACTGGTAAGTGCCTCATTCAAAGCGTGATAGAGGATGTGTGTGTGTGTGTGTGTGTTTGTGTGTGTGTGTGTGTGTGTGTGTGTGTGTGTTTGCTTTCATATATGAAATATAGATTAAAATTGTCAATAGAAAAAGATTTGGTAAAGTGAGAAAAATGTTCTGATCTGTTTACATTTTTATACAGTGACTGTAAAAGTACAGTGACAGTAAAGCTATAAAGTTCAATATTTATACAATCCTGTATTAGATCATGTTAAATAACTACACTGATAGAATAATAAGACTAAAAGTATGTAAAGTACTAGTATGTAAAAAGTGTATGTATTTAAAGTATTTAACTAAAATAAATATTAAGTCAGAAGTTTTGCATGAAGTCAGTGCTGAATTTCATGTGGTAGGAATTCATAACTTTCACACTTCTGTTTTTATCCCTGAGACATTAAAAATGTACAGAAAAATTAGCATTTTGTCTATGAGCTTTTTCTTCAAAATTTCACTTAGACATGAAAAGCCTGTGCAAATTGTAATAAAAATGGTAAATGTTTTACCTATTATACAGATATACAGTATGAATTGCCTCTCTATGCAAACTCTATGGGTGATAGATGCCCAGTTTCCTCAACAACAAAAACCGAGAGCAATCTTTTTGCTACCCATTTTATCATTAAAACTATTTCCTTCCCACCTCCTTTCCTCTAGTGCTGTCTACAGTAGAAAGTGCAGCAGTGAGAGATGGAAAAGAAAAAGACAGTGAACGCCAGGGTAAGTTCAACACACACACACACACACACACACACACACACACACACACACACACACACACACACACACACACACACACACTTGTCTTACTGTTTGGCTTTTTTTTAAACAAAAAGCTGTAACAAATATAAATAAAAAATATTATAACATAAACAAACAAACAAACAAATAAATAGACCTGCCAAAAGTTTACACAAGGTAAAACTGTCAGGTGTTTTTATCCTTTTGGACATTTGGGCAGTCTCCAAAAATATACAATATGTAATATGTATAAGTATGTTGACACCAGAGAATCACTCCGATATGTGGCCCTTCCTTAAACTGCTGCCACAATGATGTAAACACAGGGATGTAGGATGCCTCTGTATGCTGTAGCATTTACATTTTTCCTTCACTAGAACTAAGAGGCCCAAAACTCATCCACCATGTCAATGCCCATGTGCACAAAGCGAGCTTCATGAAGACTTGATTCGCACAGTTTGTATGGAAGAACTGGATCGTCCTGCACAGAGCCCTGACCAAACCCCACTGAACACCCCACTGGAACAGACATCAGTACCTGAGCTCACAAATGCTCATGACCACAAATCGTAACAGCTACACATTTAAAATCTAGTGGAAATCCTTCCCAGATGAGCAGAGGTTATTATAACTGATTTCAAAGGGGAAATACATCTAGAATGTGATGTCCAACATGTACTGTATGTGTGGTTGATCAGGGGAGTCCACATACTTTTAGCCATATAGTGTATAAAAACAAACACAGAAAACGATCTCATGGAAATCCTGTATGTGGTCTTTGTATCTCCTCTTTAATCACTCTATCCTGTAGGTCCATCTAAGAAGGTTTTTGTGCCAGCATCAGATGCAGCAAACTTTTTCAAGCGTCGTGGCCGCAGGTCTCCAAAATTATACACCGAGTATTTAGGTGAGTTTCACTGTCAGCCAGCCTTTCTTACATAAGCCGTGTTAGATATCTAACACATTCTGTTAAGCATTAAATCACACAGAGGAGCTTATTCCTTTAACAATTTATGTGAAATCGATACCGTAACTGGAACCTAAGCCTATGATCTTTAAGCAATTTGACTATTAATCAGTCTGGAGGCATGATGCGTATTAAACACTCACAGAGCGATGCAAGTTTGATAGTGAGTGTTGGGGAAAGATAGCCCTGAGGATCACTAGGACAGTGTGGAGCTGCTTATTCTTCATGAGCAAGGTAGAGCACATGTGCATGTGAATGAACACACACACCAGTGAGCCACATCAGCCACATGGACTACTATTTTCAAGCTAGCATGTGGGTGTGTGTAATGACGCTGCAGAACGCAGTTTGGAGGAAAAGAAGCAGCTGGAGCTGAGAGTGGAATGTGCAGACGCAGGACAGAGAGAAAATAGAAGACAGATTAATACTGTCCTTAATGATCGGGCCAGGGATTTAAGTTCCCTTTGTATTTTGCCTGCTGTCAGAATGAAGGAGTGAAAGAGAGGTCCCGCCTCCCTAAATAAGACTTTGACATTCCTCCTACTCATCCAAAGAAAGCACAGATAAAAGAAATAAATACCACTTTGTAATTTAAGTGAGTTAACTCATTCATTCTGTCTACTCACATGGATGTTTGCTCTAGCTTCAAAACTAAGGATCTGACTTGTAGCTAGGCCTTTCACTAATTCATCTATTCACTAATTCATCTGTTAGTGCCACAATAAGTAAAATAAAAGTTCTTTTGACCATATTGCTCATAACTAGAAAATAAAATTCTTTTTTATTTGTATTATAATTTGATTAAATTACCTTAATCAAAATTTACCAGCTGCCAAAACTGACAACCTCCATGATAGCTTGTCCTTAAGTTAACCCCTTCAGGTATCATTGTCTAATTTGTGCTCTTCTACCATACAGCCAGTAAGAACAGACAAGGATCATTACATGAACATTTCAGAAAGCACCTAATCAAACATGATAATGTGTAATCATTTTTTTTCAGTGACACTTAAAGTATAGAGGATTATTCAGAATATTTTCACCAAAGTCACTAAATAGACCAGGCTTTCATCACAGACCAAGGTTTCCGTCAGACTTTTTGATAGATGGCCAACAATTGTCCTGTCACCTGACGGTGGTAGCAGACAGCGTTAACATGGGTAAATAGAAAGGTCTTTTTTCCTCCTGATGAAACTGAATGAAATTTAGTCATATATACAGACAAGAAAAATCATCAGTGGTTGATCATTTTACATTTAACATTTGACACACAGTAAGAAGGAACGTTTCATCGAAAGCCGTAGAAAATGTGTGTGCCTGGGATTTGCTTGGTATGTGAAGAGCTTATTGTGGTAATTAAGGAAATTAATATCATGAGACATAATCAAACAAAGTATGGGGGAAAAGCATGAAGAGGATGAAATGGCAGAGAACCTGAAGCAGCTGGAAGCTTTCCTGGCAGAAGCAACTTTTTAAGAGAGCAAACATGGCATTAATAGCGTTAATACGTGGCAGTAACTCTGGCCTCTAAGCATGGAAATATGAATCCTTCATGAATCCTTGAAACGGATCTAAGTTAAATTGATCATTGTCATTCTTCCTGCATAAATGTCATCTTGTGTGCCACAAATACAGCTCTCACTTTGTACCCTGCTTCACTTATTCCACTAAATTTATATTCACTATCCTGGAGCTCTAAAATAATATTTTGGTTACCAGTCCTGGGGTATTTTTGTTACTAGTCCTGGGGTCTGGACCCCCTGTCCTTAAACCCTCACAATTTAATTACTCCAGTAGTACATGCTTACTATAATAGCCATATCACCACCACCAAGTAAAATCTCCTTTATACTTATTTTGCGAGATCACTTTTTTAAGATCTGATTGTTTTATGCTGCCAGGAGGAGACAGTTGTGATATGCTAAAAGTTGTGGCAGGGTTTTGTTTGTATGTGAGCTGTGTATGAAGTAGTAGGCATGTGTAACCATAGATAGAGAATGTCTGCACTGAATGTCACACTTGGCATTGGTTTAGCAACAATAGGTGAACAACTGACAAAATAATGAATAAGTTGAATAAGCAATTTTGAATAATTAGACAAATTGTTCTATTTTACTATTAATGCTCCAGAGGAACTGTTCTGCTTGTTATAATTAAGGTCATCGCTTAGTCTTCCCATAGTTTATGGGAGCAATTTGGGCTCTGCCGCCAGTAAAACCAGCAAAGTCAAATTAAATTAAAGCCAGTTTCAATGTGTACCTAAAAAGTCAAAAGATAATGCTTTCTTTCCCTGCAGCGGAGCACAAGATGCAGTTGGCTGCCTCTGAACGCAGGAGGGAATACTACGATGAACAGAGCAATGAGTATGAGAACCATCTGGAGGAGAGCCGAAATGGTAAGACGTGTCTCTTGCTCCGATTAGTTTGGCTCCAAAGCAGAAAAAAAAAAATCCCAAAGGCCCATTAATAAGCTGCTGCTGTCTGGAGGAGTAATCAAGGTCTGATGAGTGAAATAGCGCACTAACCTAAGCAATCAAAACCTGCTGTTTGACACACGACAGCATAGAACCTCAAAACTAAAAAAAAAGCCTGTAAAATATGATGGAATATATGATGAACAAATCTACAATAATTCATGAAAATGAATACAGATTAAGCATGTTAATGTCTTTTTAATCAGAAAGAACACATTAAACTATTCCATTTTTAATCACAGGCTTAAAGCTTGTGAGATTTAAGAAATGCTTTTTTGTCGAGTGATTGTCAGGAATAACTGAGTAAAGTGCTCAGGGTGAGCTACACTGCCTCATGAGATGCTGGAGGTAAACCATTCAGAGACTTAAAAGTCACATGCAGGACTTTATAGTCAATGTGGAAGTCATGTAGATTGAATAAAATTGGGCTAATGTGCTCTTTTTTCTGGAAAGAATAGAATAAAAAAGGAAGCAATGTGAACTAGATGAACATACACTGGTTCTCAGGATCATGTAGGGTTAGTGTGTGCCTTATTTTGGATGTGTGTTAAATAATATATAACTTACAAGCCAGCTTGAAAAAAGCATTATCTGTAACAACCCGTCACTGAAGTCATGGCTGTACCCTTTCTTACCGTTTACAGAGCAGTATGAAAGGAACCGGGAGAATGCCGAGCAATGGAGGGAGTATCACTACGACGGGCTCTACCCACAATACCCACATCACCGCCCTTATTACTAAGGGTCTCATATAACCTTGCATGGCTGAAGGTCACACAGTGGTAGCAATTTGGATGCTTTTTTTTTTGTTTGTTTTGTGGAATTGATGTAATCTGCACTTTATATATACGTTGTAAGTGCAATCATTTCAAAACATGGTGAATATATACTGCTTATCCGACAATCCGATAATAATCCTTCGTAACCTGCATCGATTACTTGTTTTTAAATTGTAAAGATTTCATAATCATTTTGTATACTTTATATATGCTTATAATAAACGTACATGGTGGATGCAGAATGTATATTAATAATGTATAATAATTCTTGAGATGGATTAGCCTGGAATCAAGTATTTCATTATTTTTGGGATTTTTATACATTTTTCATTTTGAAAGCATTAATTCGAAAGCATTATTTTAATAGAAGGCCAAGAAATCCTATAAAATTCTATATTTATTTGTGTTTAGTCACTATGTAGCTACAGATCTGAACAACCAGTACAGCCATCATATTTTCAGTTTTCTCATTCACAGGTTGGCCAGGGATTACATTTCACTAAAAAAGCAGCAGTATGGATTAGATTATCATCAAGGATTATTTCTACAAATAGAATTTTGGAACACAAAGACATTATACCGTTATATAATATAACCTTTCCACACTTCTCCAGATGTGAAAGGGGTTCAGGATCATATTCCATTCTCCATTCTGGTTCATCCCAAAATATGATACCATCATGCTGTTTTCTCCTGCAACAGCCAAAACTCAGCTTCAATGTGCACTTGCGTTACAAAAAGTACTGCACTTAAGAAAAAGACTGTTCATGAAAAAATAATGACTTGACTCCTTAAAACTTAAACCACAGAAAGTAAATAAATCAATAAAAACAAAGAGTGAGAAGCAAGAAAGAAAGCAAGAAAGAAAGCAAAAAGAAAGAAAGGGAGCCAGAAAGAGCACATTAACGTACAGTTATACTGATGCAGCACTAAGAGCATGCTGAAGGCTTCAGTTTGCTCCCAGCACAGATCTGCAGAATTGAAAGCATAGACAGTAGACTGGCCCATTTTATTGTGAGGATTATTGACTCACAGAAACAGTGTTTCTGCCCATCATCCCTTAAAAATTTGGATGACAGGAAAAAACCTCATTGCTTAAGCTGAGACATGCACAGGTAGTAAAGTTCACTTAGATAACAATAGGATGTACTTTAGATGTCTAGATGGTCAAGCCACTGTTCATGGTTGTGAGAATTATACTGGTAATGGAAAAAACAATTACAGAAACCTATCAGAGTACTCAAGCTGTTTTAATTTAAGCTTCATGATTCTAAGTGAAACAGAAAAAATGCTTTAAAATATAGCACGTTATTAAAATCCATAAGACACACACATAAAAAAAGATAAAAACATCGATTGCAACAATTTATATTAGTAATGCATTCAACCCTTGTGTGCGAATGCAAAAAGCTGTGAATTAGCAGCACGTCAGTCGCTGCCTGGCTCAGGGAAAATGGAGACGTTTCCAGTTTCAACACTGTGCATTGTAATAAAAAAAAGCTCCCTAAGCACTGTGTGTGAAGAGGGGTGCTGGGGGAAAGAGTCAGATAGCAGAAACCAGACTGCTGACTTTATTTCAGACTATTGAGGAATTTGGATTGCTCTTCACCACGCGGCAGCAGCAACTCGCCTCCAATTTTTGGTCCATTTTTTTCCTAAAGGAACAAAATCAAACAATGAATGAATGATTCACCCTTAAGAGACTCGGCCCATAATTGGCCAAGCTCAGGCCCTGCCTCATAAAGTTTGTCCTAGAATGACTGCATTGTGACTTTTTTCTATTTACTAAATGCATCAGTCAAGTTTTCTTGCACTTCAAACTTGTCAGTGTGTTCCTTGGACGTATTTTATTTTCAAGCTCTAGATATGGGAGGAAAAGTCTACAGTCCACAGCTTTTTACCTTGAATTCCCTTTGGCTTTGAAAACTTGAAGAAAAGCTTTAGGTTTGAAGATTAGCCTGAAGATTGAAGTGATGGATCTTATAATGCTAATCATCAGTGGACCATAAACTGTAAACAAATACTCCTATTCTGTCCTCTTTTTATTTCACATAATATGGTTTAGTTTAGCATCTAGTTTAGATCAAATAATATGGTATGTCTATGAAAATACTCCAGTAAAAGGTTACAGCTTATCCTTGCTAAATTCCTAAAATCTTTATTGACTTGATAGGTGTTAATGCAAACTGCATTTTTAATCTAATCTTTAATTCTTCTTCTTGTTAAGGACTTTCCTGTTCCTCAAACATGATCATTGAATCTGTTTAACTCTGTGACTCCAACATCTTTTTTCAAAGGAGATCTATAATACAGTAATCGTAACTAAACAAGGGGGCAATTTAGGATTAGTCAATTAAAGCCGAAAAAAAAATCATCTCCATAACAAGGAGCATTATTGGGTTCCACGATAGGTAGTAAAAATGTCAAGGTTACCTTTAACATGCCGTCTCTCTCCCACTTGAACACACCACAGTTGCTGAAAGAGAAGATACAGAAGTGAATAAAAATCATACAACTTAACAGAACCTTCCCTTAACACAAGGGTTCCTTTCCTGCCACAGAAATAAGGGAAAAAACACCAGGTTGCAGCTTCTGCTGCTTACCTGCAGGCTGCAGTTGGGAATCGGCTCAGGCTGATCTTCCTCTGGCCACAAGGGCATTTGAAGAAACGCTTGACAGCATCATGCCAATGGTAATCGTGTTTCTCCTCTACACAGCGCTCAGCTGGTTTGAAGTGTGTGTACTTACACTGCAGAACACAATGTCTCATTAATCTTCTATTAACTCATATAATCTCATATTAGTGAGTAATTTAACAACAATGATCTACATAACACACAGCTTTAGGGCTTATAGCAAGGTCAATTCTTCACTATATATTATGGTAAAAGTTTTAGTTTTAACCTAAATAATTTAGATACTAATTATATAAATGATGCAGATTCTATTATAACTACCATAGGATTAAATAAAAAAAAATAATTTGAAATGAACATGAAAATTAATGTCAGTATTTATTATGTAAAAGCTGTGTCAAATGCATTATTTTTCATTCTAAATGTAGGACTTCTGGAAATGTAGGATTGAGGTTATATGCTTGACCAGTTTTGGAAATATATACTTAAAGTAGGTTTTTCAAGAAAGCTTAGAACCTTGCTCCAGTTTTATCCTGAAATCGTTATTTTTAGACTAATGGCTGTGGTTTTTAAAAATGCACAGTATATAGTCATGCCAAGTGGAAATTCTTGCCTGCTATATGCTACAGAAGCTGAGATTAGGTTGATAAACTCTGAAGAATTTCTTTTATCAGCCGAAGCCTCCTCGCCCAGATAGCTTCCATATTTAACACCGTGCAAATGGCTGAAATAAGTATGTTAGCATGTGCCACTGTGGTGGGCTTTCATCAACATGATGTTAGCTCTGTGCACACAGACGTGTTGCTCTAAAGACAAGCAGCTATAAGTGTAACGAGGCAGGAGCAATGATTCACAGTTATTTGACGGAATTAGCTAGAGGCAGGCAAAAGAATATGCACTGAGGCACAAGATTTTCCACAAGAAATCCTTTTACAGATTTTCTGTCTAAGTAAACAGAACATTTAGTATGCTTCCCTAATGGTTACCTGCTCATAGGGTCAAACACTGTGAAATGAACAATGTAGAACTTACGGTTTTGCAGGTGACTGCTCGACACTTCATCTCCCTGATGCTCTTCATCTTCTCCTCTAACTTCTCTTTCTGTACTAGTGGCTCAAAGTAATCCTGCATTGCCTTCTCTTCCATCTAAACACAGATTTAAATGATTATTATGTATCACTGTATACAAGATGTTTATTTAATCCAAAAATATAAAGGCTCAATCAACACATCACAAGCAAAAATCCCACTCACATCCGTGCTGCTGTACTGATAGGCCACAAGGAAGCAAAGTCTTGTTGATGTACAATACAGCAGCATGATGGATGACTGATATTACAGCCACAATATGGCCTAAAGTTTTGTTTGTTTTTGATTGTTAATACAAATACATGCTGCCATGTAACACAAAGAGCAACTGAAACTCTTGCTGGAATTGGAATTTGAAAAAGAGGCAAAAGATGAAGTGATAAATAACATAAAATATATCAGTGTTGTTATACTAGATATAAGAACTCTTTGATTTTCCCCAATCCAGAACTAAACAGCCTTGATACACATTCAGATTGCAGCAAAACATACTACACACTATCTTTTTTTAAATATATTTTGGGTAAAGCAATCTTCAACTTCAAACTTCAAATATCAAATAAGAAATTACAAACAGACTAGTGAGAACTACTGCACACACACGCACACACACACCTCTCCCATTATCCACGAGTTTGTAGACTTGGCATTCAGAATGCGCTGGAACTCCTCAGACTGGATATAATCTAGCTGTTCACGCCTCTTCTTCTGAGCTGGCTCTTCTGTCTCCTTCTCTGCTCTGTTCTCCCCTGAAAACAGACAGGACATTGAGATCAGTATGAGTGCAGGGTTTGGCTGGAACAATGGTAGAGTCCTCACACTGTCAACTAGGGACCAGACCTTCAGGTGAAGCTAGGCTGTGCTCCACTCGGGCTGTGATGTCATTGCTGTTGGGTCGCTTACGCTTCACTGCGTTAGGATCATCTTTAATAAGTGCTACTCCTTTTGCTTGGAGCTTTTTGACTGCAGCCAGCTGTAAAAATAGACAGAATGGAAACGGTTCATACTAAAGAAAGTGTCAGTCGTACTGAAGACAACCCTTCAATGAAATGTTTTGTAAAATGGATTAATAACAATCTCTAAAGGAGCAGATTGTCATTTAATTAAGAACTACTACTTTATTGAGCCAAAATGCCAAAAATAATGATGTATTTTGGTCGACTCATCATGCTGCTTGTCTAATCTAATTGCCTGTGATACAGGGAGCACATACTTTTGCAGCTGAGATACTTTTTGAGCATGGAGGAGGTGACATGTCTAGTAGAATATCCTCTCCCTCTGTGTAGCCTCGTCCCAAAGTGGGTACAGGAGGGGTGGAGAGGCCAGGTTTAGGTGGAGAGTAGCCTTTGGGAACCTCTGAAGCTGCTTTTGGAGAGGGCGTTTTTGTCCTGTTCAAGGAGGGTCTAGATGTAATCGTGGAACCTCCTTTGTTTTGCAGCACCCTGAGAAAAATACAAGTCAGTTCAGCACATTTAATTTTTTTCATCATTCATGACGTATAACACACAGACACACACACACAGACCTTTTCTGGATTTCCTCTGCCCTCTTCTGCCTGGCCTGAAACCTTTGCTGGTGAAGTGCTTTCTGTTGCTTGAGCAGCTCAGTTGCGGAGATGGACTGCACCGATGATCCAGAAACGTCTGTGTAAAACACACAGCAGGAGTGGGAGCCATAAGCACTAACTCTCACCCTCTCTCGCAAGACTTGATATGTTTAAGTAATAACATTTGTGCTGGAAAGAGCTGTCTACCACAAGGAACTGTTTTTGGTTAGTTCACAAAATTAGAACGCTCAAATTCAGCTCTGGTAGCGTAGCGAGAAGGATGAGTCATACACGTACAGGGTTCCCATTCTTTAAACAGAATCATTTTCCATGACTTACATACTGTACATCACAGCGTGGAAATCTCATAATGGCACACATCTGCTGACATACTTAACAATACACTCCCTATTGACCTCTTAATGATCATTTAATCACAAGTGCTACTGAACCAGTGACTAAGAGACCAGAGGCTGGTTGTGTTTAAATTTGTCTGAATTAATTCAAAGCCTTTAGATTCCTGGTTAGAATTCCAACCATAAAACCTCTCATCCAAAACAAATTTGGCAAAATAAGAATTAAATTATACACACACACACACACACACACACACACACACACACACACACACACACACACACACTTCCTTCAAAGGGGATTTTCTGGGTTAAATACAGAAGTCAAATAAATTTGGGCAAACAGCAGGCTGCTTGAATCTAGATGTGTGTGAGACGTCAGCTGAAAAGATAATAAGTTAAAGACAGAATTGTTATGGCTTGATATGCCAACTTGCTAATATTTCCAGGTTGTTAGCCGTTTTCTTAACATTTAGGTGTTTCCCATGACTGGTGAAGTTGTCAATACAATGCCAAGTGTTGCCAGATATTTATGAAACCATGATGAATCTGATATGCTGCAACAAAAGCCTCAGTGAGGGAAAACACCTCTGAATGTGCTTTCTGGATGATTTATTACCTGTAATATACACATGAACAGGCAAATACAGAACAAAGGGCTATTTTAAACGAAGCCAATTACCTTTCGGCTTATTTTGTCCTAGATGTCTCTTTATATTTAGAGCTCCTGGTGTAGGCATGGCTATTAAGCTTCTGAAGTCATCGGAGCATCCAGTCACCTCACCTGAACTAATGGCTAGAAGTGACAAAAGAAAAATAGCACAATACACAAGTATGTAGTAACTCCGTCATTATAACCACACATTCCATTTGAATACAGACTTGTAGATGTCTCTGGCATTAGTCAAACTCTTACCAAGATTCTTGTTAGGGATGGAGGCCAAAACTGCCTGAATAGATGGCTGTTTCATTGGCTGTGGGGAAGTCCTTCAAAAAAAAACAGTGAGTTTAAAAACTAGAGCCATTCAAAAAACATTTTATTTATTTTTCTTTTAAAAGAAGGGATAACTTACATTGATGGTGCGCATGCAAGTGATGACAGACCCCCGTAATGGAAGTCACTTTGGCACAGGCGTTCTTTTAAACTTCCACGACCTTTTCCTTTACGTGGGGCAATGCCTGTGTAACTGGACTGAAGCTCGGCCCTCTTCGAGCTCATTTTCTTGTACTGTGCTTTAACGTGGTACTGGCAGTACTGGCACTCATACTTTTGGCAGTGGGGAAGCACGGGACATTAAAACATATCTAACAGAAATGAAAACATGGGTTTCTAGAAAAGGTAGACTTACCAAGTTAACTAGCTGTGTGCAGGAATCACCATTTTTCTTTTTGGCCTTGCAAGTACCAAAATCCATGGCTTCTCCCAACATCAGAACCTTCTGTGGGTGATCAACTGTGAGGCACAGCTGTAGAAACAACAGAAAAATATAAAAATGCATTTCCTGGTAATCATGTTACGTAGAGATATTGTTCAGTTCAAAGAATATTTAATATATTGAAACTACATAAACTATTGCTTATTATCGACTTTATGTTGCCCTGAATATACATTGCAACCCTGGCCAGAATAAAGCAGCTACTAAAGTTGAATGCTTTCCTAAGATAGATTGTTTATTATCAGTACTTTAATAACACTGCCTGGCTTCACTAGTGTTCACAATAGGATAAGAGAGAATGTTATTAATCCCAAGGGAAATAAATATAACGAAATATAAAGGAACGTAGCGGACTGGCCGTCAAGATATTTATATTTTTTGTGTTTAATAGCTTATTTTGTAGACATGAAATTGGATCATTTAAATGTATTTTTCAATATACAGTAAAAAAATTTTTGTTAACAAGAACCATGTTATTTATGGAAAATGGCTGCATCCGTTACTAAAACTCGCACTCACTACACAGAATCAAAGACCTTTTTTTGTTAAAGTAACAAGATGCTGATGCTAGATCAACATATGCAAAGCTGCTGTGTAGAAAGTCTTCACTGTACAGTTTAACAGCTAATGTCTCCATCTAGTGCTGAACCTGCGGTGAAAAATCATCAGCTAAACTAAAAAGTACAATATTTACTTAATTAATGATCATCAGTTCATTAACATGCTATTTTCTTCACAAAATACTACTTGTTAAAGACTAATTATATGCTGTCTCACCTCACTGGAGCCGTCTTTGTTCTTCATTTGATTGGGGTTGAGGACACCGATCACTGTCCCAGTGTCAGTCTTCCACAGGTCTGAGTGAACACTCCCGAAGAGGAAGAGTGATACGGTCACATCTAGGTTATGAAGGTCATTCAGCTTCCAGATACTGAAGGTTTTCCCCTACAAAATAAATTAATTTAAAGCATGCTGCTTCAGACACAGTGTTAATTGTCGTATACATACAGTATAATTTTGAAGCTGGTCAAACAGGTTGTTGCTTACGTTATTCTTGCTTTGTGGGGTGATTTTATTTATCAGCACAGCAAATGTGACCCAGTCACTGTCCTCTAGATTTTCCCGAGTTAGTCGATCGGGCAGCTGCGAAAGCCGGATCATCCTGCGGTTTGCCATTTTGTGTTCGATTTCCACTGAGGACAGCCGAGGTCTCCTACAGAGGATGAAATGAGGGTCAAAGTACAGGAAAAATGATGCCATGTAGAAATGACTACTATTTATCAATTATTTCTTAATGAAATTTATTTGTAATTAATATGTTTCATTGTTTCTAACAAATTTCAACCAAATGGCACTTTTGAAGGCAACGTCAATTCAGGTAGAAAGATTTCTCTTAAAACGAAGCAAAATTATAAGGCCGAATATTGGCACATAATGTATGGCTTCTTTATAAAACACAAAATACCCACCTGAGTCTGAGACCTGAGAATTTCTCCACAGTAACATCCTGAGTGACAGACAGTCTGGGTGTAGCCTGTCTCGCAATAGGAGGAGACACGGCAGCACTTTTACTAGCTGGTGGTGACTTCACTGTGTTGTTGACTGTACTGCTACTTCTCACGGGCTGTGACAACTTGTCACTCACAGCATGACCCAAAAAATTCTGGTTTTCCATGGAGGCTGCATAAAAAAATAGTTATGGCAAAGTCAGCTTTTCTTTATTTTTTTCCACATACTTTTCAGTTTTTAGGAATCTCATAAACTAGCAAGAAATAATGAAATAAAATAAAAACCCTACAGGGCAAAGTCTTCATTTCATTCATACATGATAATTGCCTACCTGTTTTGGGATGGTGTGCAGTCCTCGGCTTGCTCGGCACTTTTCCAGGCAGCTCTGCCTCGGAGATCTTGGCTAAGGAAAGCACTGTAGCTGTTGTCTGGGGTTTCTTGCTGCTCTGATTTGGTTTGATTTGACTGCTGCTCTGCATAGGTGAAGTCAGAGTCGTGATCTTTTGCTGGATTGCCGGTGAATTCTTGGTGCTTGTCTGCTTTTGCAAGGAAGTGTTGTCTTCTCGATGTTTGGGCTGGGAGACAGATGTACACTTTTGGAATACCTCCAGCTGCTGCTGAAGCTTTTGCATCTTCTCTCGCATGTTCCCCAACTCAGCTGGTGTTGAAAACAGGACCATCAATACAACACATACGTGTGTGCATTAATAAATAATAAAAGTTCCTCAAATCAGCAAAAGCTCACATTTTATACATCTGCTGCTACAACCTTTTTTATTTTATATAATTCTAATCACTGGACACTAAATGCACTGAATCCATATTACAACCCAAGACACTAATAATTGTTTACACAAAGTGTTACACAAACCGAGTTGCGCCACCCAATGATAAACGTTATTGCTATGGCAACCAGTAGCAGGAACACCTATTAGCAACTTCACAGTACAACACAAGTTCTACTTCGTTTTATGTCCTCTGTAATGAGTAAACATGCTGATGTTATAACAGGTTAACATTACTTTAAGCAAGTAAATAAAATCAAGCACAGAAAACATTATGCTATCTTTCTGCTAAGAATTTATGGTATTACCTGCTTTTGTAGGCAGAAAACGGCCAACTGAAAAGATTAGGCACTGAGAGTCATTACACTACACATACTGTTACACACATTTAAACAACCAGAGATCAACATGTCCCAGTTCAGTACACGTGCTACCCAAGAAAGAAGGTTAAACTAATTCATACCACTTACTTCCTATTTGTTAGTAACGTACCTTCAAGTCAAGACCCATGTCCACAAATTTTACAAACTCACCTTCCAAGTCCTCTTTGGATATGTTGTGCTCACATTGTTCTCCTGTGCCCAAATTTTCCAACGTCACATCCTCGTTCTCCTCTGGCTCATCATAGCCTTCAGCATCTTCACCATCATCCTCATCAAACAGACCATCCAAGTTATCATCATGTTTGGAAGAGGAATTCTCTGATTCCTGACTCTCCTTAAATAAGGAGAGCAGCATGTCCAGGTTTTCCTCCTCAGCTGGTGAGGATCATAAATTACAAAAGAATTACAGTCTGCTTTTTCCCGGTATGTTAAATCAGCTAGGTGTTAAAGACAGCAGGAGATCAGGATTTGTATTTATACAACATGGATACAGCTGTAAACAATAACAGCGGTAGGAGAAAAGTGTATGAAATACAAATAATACTTGACACAGCAGGTGCATTAATTAAATAAAAGACTTCCACTAAATAAAATATGTAAAGATAAGTGCTAATCATTTTAAAACAAGGTTGAAATAAAAATGTGATGGTCATCCAAATTTAAATATTATTTGTCTCTCTCACACACACACACACACACACACACACACACACACACACACACACACACACACACACACTCTCTCTCTCTCTCTCTCTCTCTCTCTCTCTCACACACACACACACAAAATAATATAATAAAATGATAAAATAAAATAAAATTGGACATATTGGGAAAAATGGTGGAAAATTGCAATAGCAAAAGAAGCATAAAATATAGAAAAGGTATGTAAATACAGTGGTTAGATATTGTGTACACGGTACAGTGATGAATGGAATGATGAGTATATGAAATTATATAATAATCAAAACTCACCAGTCATTACACCACTTTTCTTTCCCATTAACTAAAGAACTGTCTTGTTTTTTATCCACTAACGGATGACTTGTTAGTCAGTTGTTAATCAGGTCGCTAGCCAAAAGTTTCTGTTCTGTGTAGGCGCCAAAAACATTAAAAACACAAGGACCCTTGCAAACACGTCATTTAGAAAGGAGTAGCTGTGTTACGCCTGATCAAAAATACAAAATTCATGGGGGGGTAAAAAAAAAAACTGTATCCCTTATGAAATTGCATCCCACTACAACCATTAAGTTGTAATGGTTTACCAGTTCAGACTGTACTGTGTATGTCTAAATGTACGTTAGTTAGCAATAGTAAAGCACTGTTCAGGCGAATAACTACTCCTTACGCTGATCTTTACATCATCGCATCCAGGAAGTACTTCGTTTACATGATGTGCAGATCATTGAAAAATGGCTTAATGGCTTTGAAGCATTTTACTGATTGTAAAAACATAAGAGCATGAAAGTGATCACACAGAAGCCTGAGTAGCTAAAGCACATATTCACTTCATATACAACCATTTAAAAAAAATAATTACCTTTATTTAAAGTATCATACATATACATGTTTATATTTATGTAGATTATAGTCATTCCAAATATTAAATTATACTAGGTTTTAATATACATATAATATATAGCACTACTCCATTAGAGCACATTAATCATTTTCATTAATGTTATTTCACATACAAACACAATGATCCCCCCCCCCCCCTAAAGATCAGATTTATGGAACTATTTCCTCAAAATAAGTGCTTATAGTGTTGCGTACCTGATGAGTAATCTATTCTAGTGAAAATCCAACTCTGAGCATCCCTGAGTATCTATACAATAGATTTTCTGATACATTGAATAAAAACATTCATATAATTGTGTAATTACTGAGCAGAATTGTAAATCATTTAGATTTTAGCATATGGTACTATTACCAAACAAAAGGCTGGCAGAGTCAATTCAACCATACAGTAATACTCTTTTTCTAATAACACAGGTTTCCTACTTTCAAAAATAAATAACATCCATTAATAATAAAAACTGGAGTGCTATACAGTATAATATAAAGTTGTAATACAAAACTACTATACAAGTTTCTTTATGACATTTTAAATGAGGTATTGGTCCTACATGAGTTCTGTGAATTCTAGCATGAAAATCATTCTTCATATTCAGAACAGACTTATGAATATATTTTCTATTTGGCACACACTGCATTCAGAAAACATTAAATGACTGTTCACTCAAACAAGTCCTAATAGTTTGTAGAAATATTCATACAGTAAAGAGAAGTGTTGCAAAAAATGTATGGAAGAAAGTAAAATGTACCCATTTTACAATTCATCTCCAAATATAGAACGTAAACATGAAATGTGGTCAGAAAGAATCAGAAACATTAGCCAAAATTTACAATAACACTTTTTGCACGATAATCTCCAAATGTGTTCTGAAGAAAAAGTGCGTGCTATACATGTCAAAAAAACAGAGTACATATTGTGCTAGGTGGAGACACTTTTAAAACTGGGAGGATCCAAAAAGGAGGTTGGAAGCAATTTTAATGTCAAAAATTAGGCATACCAGTTAATGAAGCGAGATACAGTTTTTATTTATTTGTTTTTTTTAATTGTTCTTTTTTATTTTATTTATTTTTTACTGTTAATATAATAATAACATAATTTGGACATTTTAGTTAGAAGCCTTATTTAAGATCTGTGAAACTTAACAATTAAAAGTTTGACCATTAGTGAAATTTCTAAAAGATGTGCAAACTTTCACACAGCTTTATCATTCCCTGTGGTGAAATCATAACTTTTAAGTAAAAGGCACTGCATAAAACTACCTGCTTACAGGTTTGGCCACTGGGGCTGTATATTAGTGTACAACCATACAGTTATATCAGAGCAGGTTAATCTGTTAATCCACTAGCAAGTTAATCTGTTAATCCTCATTTTGCAGTCTTGAAGATGGAGAGCATGTAGTTCCACCCTGTAGTTCAAAGTTTAGTACAAATCCTTATAAATTTCCTGCAGTAGTGGATGGAGAGAAGTGTCCTGTGTTTCATTAATGTCCTGCACCAACTGTGCATGCTCTGTTACCAGCTGCCGAAGATCAGCTAGTTTCTGCAGAAGCTTGGGGAAGAGCAAGGTGTCGTCTGGGTGGTTCGTCTGCAGGTGGAGCCGTAGAGCATGAATGATACTTTCTTGAATGCCTTCGACATGTGACACGTTTCCTAGTCCTGGTCGGTCTGCAATAGTTGGGGGCGGGTTGGTGTTGGGATTGGGGGTGGTAGTATGTCATGGGGTAACAAAAGACAGAGAGAAATATATAAATAGTGTAAAAGGAAAACTGACCACTTTTTCTTTAAGTAAATTAATGACCACATATGGAGTGCATTGCATGTCCTGTTAAACAGGGACATTTTCTGTGAAAGAAACAGTGAGCATATAGCAGGCTGTAGGACATATAGAACCCTGCGGCTGCAGCTGGAGTAAACACTCATGGAAGCTGTAGATATTTTTGCTGAAGAAGGAAAATAAAATCACCAAAGACACTCTGAGCCAGCTATTATTATGTAACCTTATTCAAACACCCACTCAGTACTGGAGATGAAAACAGTAGAGAAGGAAAGCCCTTACATACAGCTTATACTTGCAGCTCATTAAGTTCTCATACAATGAACAGTAATCAGTTTCTTTAAGCAAAATAAAACTTTCTGACACAATGTGTGCCAGCAAATAACATATATAAAATTAACACTGGTGCATCTTTCTGTTCTTTTCTACCAAATGTTTATTTGATCTTTTTTCCCCCCACTGGACACATTTCTAGCCCACTTAAAAACAGTTGTGTGGGGTTCAATTTTAGCTACCACTCTAAGTGTGCAAGTGATCCAATTCCCATAAGGTTGTCTTATTAAATGTAATGGTGCTTCCTGTTTTACAATTGCAAGGAACGACTGGTTGTACATGGCAAGATAAGCAACATTATAGCCAGTAAATGAGACACAAGAAATCTACATTATATGGAGTAGAGACTACAGTTCATAAAAAAAGATTGAAAAGATTTGAATAAGCAAGAAACTGCATACTGTGTGTTAAGCATATAATTGCACATTATTGTAAATGCATAAATTACATGTTTTGTTAAATTATGAAGTGAACGATTTACAGTGGTGTGAAAAAAGTGTTGGCCCCTTTCTGATTTTTTTTTTTGGCATGTTTGTGACACATTAATGTTTCAGATCATCAAACAAATTTAAATATTAGTCAAAGATAACACAAGTAAACACAACATGCAGTTTTTAAATGAAGTTTTTTATAAGGGAAAACAAAATCCAACCCCACATGGCCTTGTGTGAAAAAGTGTTTGTCCCCCTGTTGAAACATAACTTAACTGTGGTTTATCACACTTGAGTTCAATTTCTGTAGCCACACCCAGGCCTGAGTACTGCCACACCAGTTCGCCGATCAAGAAATCACTTAAATATGATCTGACTGACAAAGTAAAGTAGACCAAACGATCCACAAAAGCTACACAGCATGCCGAGATCCAAAGGAATTCGGGAACAAATGAGAAAGAAAGTAATTGAGATCTATCAGTCTGGAAAAGGTTATAAAGCCATTTCTAAAGCTTTGGGACTCCAGCGAACCACAGTGAGAGCCATTATCCACAAATGGATAAAACATAGAACAGTGGTGAACCTTCCCAGGAGTGGCCGACTGACCAAAATTACCCCAAGAGCGCAGTGACGACTCATTCAAGATGCCACAAAAGACCCCACAACAACATCCAAAAAACTGCAGGCCTCACTTGCCTCAGTTAAGATCAGTGTTCATGACTTTACCATAAGAAAGAGACTCGGCAAAACTGGCCTGCATAGCAGAGTTCCAAGACAAAAACCGTTGCTGAGCAAAAATAATATTAAGGCTTGTCTCAGATTTGCCAGAAAGCATCTTGATGATCCCCAAGACTTTTGGGGAAATACTCTGTGGACTGACGAGACAAATGTTTAACTTTTTGGAAGGTGGGTGTCCCATTACATCTGGTGTAAAACTAACAATGCATTTCAGAAAAAGAACATCATACCAACAGAAAAATATGGTAGTGGTAGTGTGATGGTCTGGGGCTGTTTCACTGCTTCAGGACCTGGAAGACTTGCTGTGATGAATGGAACCATGAATTCTGCTGTCTTCCAAAAAATCCTGTTGGACAATGTGTGGCCATCTGTTCGTGACCTCAAGCTGAAGTGAACTTGGGTTCTGCTGAAGGACAATGATCCAAAACACACCAGCAAGTACACCTCTGAAAGGCTGAAGAAAAACAAAATGAAGACTTTGGAGTGGCCAAGTCAAAGTCCTGACCTGAATCCTATTGAGATGCAATAGCATGACCTTAAAAATGTGGTTCATGCTCGGAAACCCTCCAAAGTGGCTGAATTACAACAATTCAGCAAAGATGAGTGGACAAATTCCTCCACAGTGCTGTAACAGACTCATTGCAAGCTATCGCAAATGCTTGATTGCAGTTCTTGCTGCTAAGAGTGGCCCAACCAGTTATTAGGTTTAGGGGCAAGCACTTTTTCACACAGGGCTACGTAGGTTTGGATTTTGTTTTCCCTTAATAATGAAAACCTTCATTTAAAAACTGCATGTTGTGTTTACTTGTTATCTTTGACTAATATTTAAATTAGTTTGATCTGAGACATTGTGACAAACAAGCAAAAAAATAAAAACATCAGGAAGGGGGCAAACACTTTTTCACACCACTGTATATCAATTTGGCATTTTCTTAAAGTTTTTTTGAAGTTACCTGTGCTACTGTATATTTATTGTATATTCTTTTTTGTATCGTATATACTTTATTAATTTTTCCCAATTTGTATTCACCCACATTTCTTTTCAGATTTTGGCCACACCACGTTCTAAGATCTATCCACATATTTTTAAGACTCTTCAAGTCAGGGGCCCGTGAGGGAAATTCCAATAGCTTCACTTTGCCTTTTTTGATGTAGTTCACAGTGGATTTTGTGCTATGCTTTGTTTCATTATCCTGTTATAGAAGCCAGTTTTGTTTTAGTTTCAGTTTATTGACTGTCACATTTGTTTCTAGAAGTTGCTGATATTTACTAGATTAATTGGTCCATCTACCCGTGCAGTGCTTGATGTGCCTCTGTCTGCGACATAACCCTAAAGCACAACACATCCATCCAGTTGCCAAGGTACTCCCATAAAATGCTGTTCCTTCTTTACTCCTAACATATTTGGTGATTGCAACTAAATAATTCAGTTTTACAATCAGTCCAAAGCACCACTTTATTAAAAGCATCTGTCTTGTCACCAAACTTTTGTCATGAAGTTGCAGGAAATGTTTCCTTCTGAGGACACTTCCATGCAGATCGTGTTTCTGTAAGCAACTTTGCAGAGCCGAATGGTGCACTGCCACTCCTGTAGGTTCGTAGTGTCATTTGAGGGTTATTTTCTGAGTTTTTTCTGACAATTTTCATCTTGATCTTGCCCTCACTTCCACAGCTCCTCTTACATACAATTTCTAAATTATATTTCAGAGGGTGTTTACTGTGAGCTGGAAGCACTATGATATTTTTATAGCCGTTCACTGCTTTGTAGGCATCAGTTAGCATAGTCAGCAGCTTAGAACTCATGTTGAGTGATAACACAAGATTTGAAGAGATTTATGTTTTCTTCGCTCCACTTTAAATTTAATTTTTTTTAATATAGCTGGGATGCTCTGGCCAAATCTTTTGTACACACAACAGATCAAATTCAATCCATATACAATTTGAAAGTAATTTGTTAACTAAAACATGACACTGTCTTTACACTATAAACAGAATTTTCATTTCATCAAATATAAAGCACTCATTCTAAGACTTACCGCCACAGCAGATAATGGCAGCCACAAACAGTGCCAGGTCACTGTCATCCAGCTCCAGAGCATTGAATCGCATGGCAAACTGGAACTTGGATTCTATCATATCACTGAAAGGCTTGCGGAGACTCTTAAGAAACTCACGGGTAATGAAGCCGCTGCCCCGTGCCACCAGCATCCCATCCTTGTTCATGCATGATGCCAGCAGGGCAAAGAAAGCTTCATGCACTCCATACTTTAACAGTGTCACCTGGTCATTGAGGTCGAGGCTAGGGAAGCCAGGCACAGCTTTTGCAAACTCAGTAAGCTGCGTGACTGTTTCAACCGATATGTACTGACAGCAGTGGAAGATGCGGTCCTCAGTCTCCTGCCCCTGGACAACTGCAAAGTCCTCTCTTCCCTCACTCAGCATTTGGGTGACCAGAACAGGCTGTGCCTGCTGTAGTGTTTCCAGGTCATGAATGACAAAAGGCTGGTAAAAGCATTGCAGGGGGGAAAACATGAAACGATAATCACTACTAGCATTAATGTAATCAATGGTGCAGTAAATAGCAACTGTACAAGCTCAGGATGCACACATCATTCTAATCCTTATAACTAAATATGTCCTTTGTACTATTTTAGCTGCTTAATAATTCTTATAGTTACAAGGTAATATTTTTAAATTGAATACTTGTATAAGCAGCTAGGAGGCACATTATTGTGGAAAGTTTGCCATCATAAATCAAAATAGAAAATGTTTTAATTTCTATTATTTAATTCATCAGGCAGTCGTGATGAAGTATTAGCATGGTCACATCACATCTACAGCTTCCAGGATCAAACCGGAACCGAATTAATTACTTTCATGAATATATAACTTCATATTATGCATGCAGGCTTAGTATTTTTTTCTCTATCTTAAAAGATGGGCCAAGGAAAAAGGCTGCAAGGAAGGATACTTTGGCTTAAGGTTCTATATACATTAAATATGTGACTTTTTTTTATGTAACTGTAATCTAAAAAACATGGAAAACCCAAAAAAGAGCAATAGTCAGAACACATTGGGTCAGATCACAACACGTCAGAAGATCACAACCTAACTAACCTCGTGAAACTAACAATACTTCGCAGTTAGCATTGCATTCTCATGGAATTTTAAAGTCCATAAACCCAGAACTGCAGGTGGTGTTGTTATAATATATTAATGTAACTTACTCATCCACTTGCAAGTTATAGAGTATTAACATAAATTACATTTTCAACTTCTTGAAAAAAAAGCGTATAGTTTATTAACCTCTTCAACTATATAAAGTGATGTGACATACGGCTAAGTACGGTGACCGATACTCAGAGATTGTTCTCTGCATAACCCATCCAAAGTGCACACACACACAGCAGTGAACACACACACTGTGAACACACACCCTGAGCAGCTGGCAGCCATTTTTGCTGCCGCGTCCGGGCACCTCAGTCATGGCCGGCCCGAGACTCGAACACACAACCTTAGGGTTGGAGGCTAACCATTAGGCCATGAGGAACCATTAGGTCTCTAACCATATATGTAGTTAACAAGTGAGGAATTTTTTCCCCTGAAAAAAGAGACTATTCTCGACTAACTGACTGTTATGTTGCTGTTCAGATTAAAGACAACAATAGGCTGAAATAACCAGTTCCCAAGAGAGGAGTGTATGCATATGTAATGATAAATATATTAGTATATATTAAAATGTACTATTAAAAGAGTGTTACAGACTACAAATTGGTGTAAATGTATGAAGAAATATAACAATAATGTGCAAATGAATGAAATGTAATGCTCACTGGCATGTCGGTCTTGCCAGTGAGAAAACCTCGTGCTTTAGCCTTATTCAGGTGGAATTGTTTAAGATAGGCCTCATGGATTTGGCTGGCCAGAGTCTTCCAGTCATCCAACTGCATCTTCCTCTCCTCTTTCTCAGGGATCTGCAGTTCTGCTCTGAGCTTCAGCTTCTCAGACTGTGGCATCCTCCCAAAACGAATGGCTGTAATGAGGACAAACACTATAGGTATGATTTCATTAAAAACACACTATCTCACATAAACAAAGGTAAATACATGCACGCACACTCATGCAAACACATTTAGACAGCATACACATTGGCAGCCAGCCACACAGGCACACAGAAAACACATTAGAGAATTGTCAACATGCCACCATTCCCTGGTAGGGTACAAGTTGGCAGATGGCCTAAGTAGGTATAATATAAGTCAGAACTCATTCTGAAGCCCTGAATAGGAAGGTCACAAACTGCTCCACAGTCTGCACATGTCCTGTACGTAATCTCTATATGCTGGTCAAGGCCGATATATGCGGGAGTATTTGTAGTGAAATTTTTTGTCCTTGACAAGTTGATGAAATCAAAGACCTTTGGCAAAAGTGGACATTGTATCTCCATGTCATCCAGGTTATAGGTGATTGAGAAAAAAACGAAAAAAAAGAAAAACCTGTCTTTGTCACTGGCCTAAAATTGAGAGCCACAGCATGAGAGATCTTTAGTATACAACATGCAACTCTGGAAAAAAGCCAGTAAAAGTTTTAATAAATATTAAATAAATATTTTAATAAAAAACTAATAAATTATAAAGAAAATATATATATAATATTATACACATTTTTATTGCTTTTGTTATTTGTTTTGATTTTACCAATAACCTTTAAAATAATGTATATTATTGGAAGAGATTCAGTGTGAGTGATTATGTTGTAGTTACCTACAAAGTGATTTTATGAAAGCTCTACCATATATAATGACCAATAAAGTAATCAGAGGGCATACCTGATTGTGAACCATAAACCTATAATAAACGTGTTATGGCTCTGTGCTTGAAAGCTAGAGCCATGATGTACATAGGACACTCACCGTTGTGGGACATGCCCACAGCGAGGCACTTGTGAAAACGGCAGTACTGGCACTTGTTCCGGTTCTTCTTCTGGATCCTACAGTTGCGCTCACACTTGTCATACTCCAGCTTCAGTCGTATGGTTCTCCTGAAGAAGCCCTGCAGAGAATTCATCCAGGAAGGCCCATTTAGTGAATGTTAAAGACGGCTTTACTTTTTTAATTTATGGGATCTATTTCAATATCCTAGTAGTAAATTTTGATCATAACACAGCATGTGTAGTAAATATGGATTATATTACCAGGTAGATTGCCCTTTTGATAAGGCATATTGTGCCATTTGCAATAATCTTTATTAACAATCTCCCTTAGTAGTAAAGGAAAACCAGAGGTATCCACCCACAAACTGTTTAATTTCAAAGTCCAGTCATGATAGTTCGAAACAGAGATGAAGCTGAAGACATCATCATGCTGTCAATATAAACTACTTACTGTTATCACCAGAATTCTTATTGTACAATTCATTATACAATTACCGTTCCTGTGTGTTTACCTGTGTGTATTATCTTTCCTTTCCTTGCTATTTAGGTTTTTATCCAATGAAAATTGGATATGACAATAAAATCTAATTACAAACATGACTGGTTGCCTCCTAAAATGGCTGCATTGAATTATATGTATGTATGTAATACAACTAATGATCACATAATGGGATGATGTTATAGGTAATAACTACTATTAATAGCCACTTATAACTACTAAGTTAATGCTCTTGCCAACTGTGTCTGAGGTCACATAGTTGGGAAAGTTTGAAGCAAGGTCAGAAAGGGAAACGTCAGACTTGTAGGAATTAGAAACATCCATGTACAACAAATTATACTTTAGCCTTTATGTCATTGCATAATAGTAGTCTGAGCTATTTTTTTAGTTTGTCAGCGTACGTGTGTGAAAGGTCCAGTGAGGCTCACACCAGACAGATATTTGCATCAAGTCATGAGATCTACATTTTAAAATAATTCATGTCAGCTGCTTAGATACCACGTCACGGTTAAAAACAGATGTCTTTGCATCACAAGCATGAGTCAAAAACACGTGCATGGCCATGGGAACAAACATTCGCTCTACAATACAGTGGACACTGGGCTATAAACAGCTCATCTGATACACAGCAATCATACCAGGAGCCAAGGTAAGCTGTATGCCAGGATTAATAATGAACATATAACATGTACTCGTCCTAGAACACACTGTCTGGAGTACCCTGTATGCCTTTTGTACTCCTCAGTTGTACCTATTTGCAATGTGCTATTCATGCTTAAGCCAAAATGAAAAATACAAAAACAGACTCATCTAAATACTTCTGAAAATATCTTTATCTGTCACTATTATATAAGTTAAGATGTTGGCTCCCATTAAATGTGTTATCACTGTAAATATCAAAACAACAAATATTTAATCAAGTCCTCTGGCAAGTGGCATGTTACTGAGATTTTTTTCCCATCAAAACTAGTCCAGCAGATATGGAGGGATGGATTGATGAGATGAAGTTGGAACATGTTAAGGTTAATGTAAAGTTTGCTATCTGTATGCCTATAGCACTACACAGGCAATGTGCTGCGATTTATGAGATTTGTAAACCCTGGTGCCAAATAAATTGCTCTGTAATGCATGCTGTACATTTTTTTTGTATGTACCATGAGATGTATAACAATTTAAATGTTGAAGACATGCTGAATGCAGTCTGGAAATATACGCATTAGACTACTTCCATGTGCATAAAGCACTGCAATCTGCAATCAGGAATTGACTGATGCTTCTATTAAATCTTACCAGGCGAGGTTTTGCTGATTCGTTGTTATCCGAGTTTAATCAAGTGTTTACAGAACAAAGTTATTCCATGACCAAGTCACTATGACCTAAAATGTACATAGTATGCTTTTGCTTTGGTCAGTCGAGGGTTGCACTAAAAAGGATAAAATAACAAAATATCTTTACTGCAACCTCTGTAATACTTTTATCATAAAATCAATTTACATACCTAACATTAAGAGTTGTCATATTTTTAATACATTGTTGTGCACCAAGGCCTTGTGTGAACATTTGGCTGGTCCCCAGGAAGAAAACTGCATGAAACATTTGTGTGTATGTACATCTGCTAACCTTACACCCCTCGCAGGCATGCACACCATAGTGGAAGCCTGAGGCGCGATCAGCACATACACGGCACTCAAGGTTTAAGGTGCTGGGGTTGATCTCATCTTGTCCTGTGACTGCTCCACAGGTTGCTGAAGACGGACTAGAGGCCGGGCTCAAAACATCTAAAAATACACACATGCACATTTTCTTAAAGCATTTTGTAGTACTGTAAGAACTAGGAGAATTCTGAGTTTAAATGCTTATTTTAAGATATATATGCGATATACATTTCAACATATTTCAAGAAAAGTACAAGATGTTGTCTGTTACATTTTGACTGAAAACCCGCTGTAGCGCATAATAAGACTAGCATTTGGAATGTGTGTTTCATAAATGTATATGAAGGCACCAGTCTTTTCAGCATTGCTTTAACTCCTTAGCTTCAGAATATCACACAGTCATTCAGAATATCACACAGTCATTCAGTCATCATATGTATTATTCAGTAACCACAAAGAAAAAAACAGTATAAGGGATATCAAGTTACGAGAGTAAAGAAGGTAAGCTAAATCTTAATTTAAAAAGAAATTAAAAAGAGTATAAACATACATATACCTTTATTAAACTTTGATAAACACTTCTACATCTACAACATAATAAAACTTAACATGCAGTTGTATGTTTATAAGTACCGAGAGTAGCAGAGCTGTTGGAACTTGTGCTGGATTCCTGGATGTCAGGAAGGTATATCATGTTGAACGGGTCATCGCTGAAGGATCGAGAGATGTCCTCAAGCTCCTCCATTTCCTTGATCAGATCTCCACACAGAGGGCTGTCCAATCCTATTTCCCCCACTGAAGGCAAAGGGTTAAATGGATTGGGCACATCTACCATGGTTCTGGGCCACGGTACTGCAAGCACTGAATCACTCATCAAACTGGAGAAAGAAGAAGAATAACAAATTCAGATTACAAGGTTAATAAATAAAAGAGTCCACTAAACAGTATAAAGATCACATTTTGATTTGTTCTGCCAAATGGCACAGATACCACAAAGGTTCAAGAACCGGACAAACAAAAATCCATCACAGTAAAACTTATCCATGGGTGAGATGGATGGCAGTGAGCCTTTGGCATGTTTGCTATGAGATGTTCAGTGTGTCAAGCAGCTCACTGTCCTAACGGTAACAACAAAGGAGTGACAATATCTTATCTCACACACTGATCAAAGGTTAAGTCCTCCATGAATTAGTATAATACACTAAACATAGGAAAGTGATAATGATATAATAAAATATGTTTATTATCCCAAGTTTAAACAGAAAATTTCCATTTTAGAGAATCTGTGACATTACTTATATGTGAATTGATACCCTTACTGATGGTACTATTGATTATCACAATGCATCTAACACATCAAAATGAACATTATGTTGGAGTTTATTTAGCTGTCATTGATTTGACATGTCTATCCTACTGCCAATAAAAGAAGAGCAAATATCACATGACCAGTGCTCGGGGTAACTGTGTCACAGCTTAATGAAAAAGGTATCCTGATAAATCTTGCAATAAATATTCAACATCAAATAGAAAAATAATTTGTCCGCTGCATCATCTGACTGAAACCCTCACCACTGCTCCTGTGTTTCCAGTCTGAAAAAACTAATTGCAAGGATTTCCTCTTTGCTCTGTACGTAACATGTGAAGCTAGAAATCTTACCCAGTTGCTAACATCTTCCGTGCTGCAGCAATTTAACTGGAGAGCTAAAATGACCGTTCACTGAATTCTGTTCTGACTGATTCTTAAACATCCACAGAAACATTAACACATATTCCCTGAGCCTGGCTGTGTCAAACATGCACAGACAAGTGTTGCCACAAGCATTCTCACTGGGGAGGCACAGGCAGACTTCAGTTTTGAGAATGTAGGTCAGTAGTAATGGTGTAGTTGATGCATGGTTTTTTTCTAAAATAATACTCAAAATCTTTGCAAATATGCTGTTGCTTATTTCTTAAAAAGAAAGAAAGAAAGAAAGAAAGAAAGAAAGAAAGAATAAATGAATTTGCTTTGTTCTGTTTAACCCCTGCAGTTGCAGAGGAACTCTGCAATCATACAACCCTTATTCCCTTTTATTCAGCCTGCTTTTTACACACATCTGCTATGCAGCTTGTGAGTATGGTTGGAGCTTCATCTAATCCACCTTGGTAAGAATATATTTACATGGCAAGCACTTTTTCTAACGAAATATTACACAGGTTTGTGGCATCTGTTAGCTTCATGCTGGCCCTCTTAGCCAGCCTTGTTTCCTCCTTCTTCCTAGGCCAGGATATGGGATGTATTACTAGTTTACAGAAAATGGCGAATCCAATTTGCACAATCCATTCTACTGGAAGTGTGCAAGTCAACTCTGCCTTAATTTAAATGAAAGTGCACTTCCTTTGCCGGTAAGGAAGCAGTGTAGGGCAGTGATAGAACTGGCTTTTACTTACGGTTGTGAGTGGAGGGACTACACAGTCAAGACAGTATAGTCCTGGAAGTGGCAAATGTAGGAAAGATTTATAAAGGTGCAAATTGCTCTCTTGACTCTTCCTAGAACAACAAGTACTTGTGTAGCAGTTTTGTAGCAGAAAGAAAGAAAGAAAGAAAGAAAGAAAGAAAGAAAGAAAGAAAGAAAGAAAGAAAGAAAGAAAGAAAGAAAGAAAGAAAGAAAGAAATTCTACAACACAATGTTACCTGGTTGGGGCACAGACAGACAGGACTGGGGTCCAACATGCCAGATGAATATAAACCATGTCCAAAGCAGAGCACACGTGATACCTGCCTTATGAAACATGACTGTAGCCAAGTACAGAGAGATCATCAACAATGGAGACACATACTGTACCCTCAGCAGCCAGCACAACCACAACTTCATTACTCAACTGCATACTTTAAATAACCTGAAATTTATACATATGGACATTCTCCATCACCTAAACACATATCCACACCCTCTAGCACCTAATCTTTGGCTCTGCACACCAATTAATTACATTACTGCAACTGCAACGCATACTGTAATCTTATCATAGCCAGCAATCAGAGTATCAGAAGTGTGTGTAAGTCAGCTGCTTAGGTCTCCTGTTTCATGCTTAAGCAAGAGGAAGGAGAACTGAACCACAACACACACACACACACACGTGTTATTCCCAATGTTCAGCCAACACAGGCTACGTGCTGAAAAGGAAGTAGGCTGTGGAGGGTTATCACTTAGAAGACTGGGAAAGTAATAAAGCTCCATTAAACCCCTCTCTTCTTATTGTCCTCTAACTGGCCATGTTTCTCTGCCTAAACAATAGCTGAGAAATATTTTTGGGACCAGAGTAACAGGAAGAAATTCAATGTCTTTGCAGTAACAACAACAACAACAACAAAAACAACAACAACAACAAAAACACACACATTCCTTCTTTGAGATGACACTTCTTACTGATACAGAACACATGCTGGAATACCAGCTGAATATTATCTCAGAAGCATAACAAACAAACGTGCAAAACAGATTTATACAACCAAAAAAAACTTGTACAAATAGATTAATAAAGTTAATGTCTACAAAAACAGACTAAAAAACACATCGATGGATACATGATTACACCTAAACACAGTGCTGCTTACTGCAGGGAACAAAAAAAGACATTTTCCAGTCAAACTTGTCTTATGATCAATGTCTCACAGCTGGATGCAACATCAGACAGACAAGTGGAACCCACTCACAAATCAGTCTAAAAGGCAAGAATATTTAATTACAGAAAGAAAAGCAATGCATGTTTACATGCAGATACTGTATAATCCTAAAAAGGAGAGATCTCCCTTTTCACTGAAGAGCCCTACTTTATAAACTCATATCTATAAGACCCTCAGGTACCCTTCACCACCAGGAGACAGCAGAAGGAAATCAATGCTTACCAGATCACTCCACATGAGTTTGTTCAAGCAGCACCAGCCAATAAATACGCACTGGCCCCAGTGGGGGCCAAAGTCCAAACCCCACACACTACTCTCCTGCCTCTCACTGCGGAGCAGATTTCCTGGCACCTCACCAATCCAAGAGGGCAAGCAAAAAGCACTCACATCTGATAGAATGGATTTAATCTCAACATGTAAGAAGCATTATACATTTAGGTGTGTTCTGTCAACAACAATAGAGGCTTGATCTTAAACACTTATCCTGACTTTTTCAGAACTTTCAGAAAATAACAGGCTCATCAAGAAAATGAGAAATAAGAAAGGGCAGACAATTACATATGCACCTACAGAAGTGCAGCATGGGCGGTGTCACGTTTTAGTCCCACTTTAACCTGGACATACATTTAGGGTCAGTGGATCATCCCTTGTGCAAGAATAAACTAAGGTATGATACACAAAAGAATAAATATCATACAATCAACTGCAGTGATTCAAAAACAGTACAAGTGAAAATACAAAAAAAGGTTAATTGGAAACAGGCGAGCTGGGGGGTTTGATTCCCATGGCCCTCAGTAGACCAGCTACCAAAGATTAGCCTAAGGAACAAAACTTGTATAGATGACTAAAAATGGGGTTCAGTGCATTAAATTGTCAGAAAATCTAAAATTCATATTGCAGCCTATGAGTGCATATAAAGTTAGGAGATAGAAAAGTACCGGGCTCCAATATTATCTGAAGACTCAAAGTGTCTATAATCAGAGTATGGAGATAAAAGAGTTTTCAATGCTGCAAATAAAATTGCACAATATATACATTACATAACTTATAATACAGATATAAAACATATATACGATACTACTAACTACTCCTGATAATAATAAAGATGGTAGTCTTAATCATTATATAATATCATTGTACTTATTACATGAATATTATATAATCCTATATCTGTCTTTTAAAAGCCTTTTAAAAGAACAGTCTACATAACACTACTGTCCATTACTTAATGATTACTACCATCACGTTTAATTAGTGACTGCCAGAGATTTTTTGTACTATGTCCTGTTTTTTATTATGCATTCAACTTCTGCAACCGATTTCTACACTATCTATCTATCTATCTATCTATCTATCTATCTATCTATCTATCTATCTATCTATCTATCTGTCTTGTCTGTGTATCTGTCTGTCTGTCTTCCTGCCTACCATTCAACTATCTATCTATCTATCTATCTATCTATCTATCTATCTATCTATCTATCTATCTATCTATCTATCTGTCTATCTACAATGATAGATGTCAATGCCAGACTTTAGGAAGCTAAATTACATCCAAACGTGCCTTTAAATACTTATTCTATAAATGTAAGCATGTTATATTTACATTAAGAGGACACCCCTGTTTAGCCCCGCCTCCTCCCCCCATAGAAAACTATAAGTACTAGCTCTCTCTTGACTTTAGGATCGAACTGTACCGATAAAAAAGACCCATATAACCGATTACAATGACACACAAGCTCATTGCTGACCAAAATGTCCCACTACCTCAGTGAAGTTCATTTCGCCCAATCCGAAGTCGCCATATAGCGGTTCCTCCAAACTGCCCCTTAGAGCTCCTATTTCCAGCCTCTTCGTCTCTGCTCCACTTCCTGTCAAACCCATCAGTTCAGCCAATAAGCGAAGGACAGTGGAGTCGTTGCTATGCGACGGCAACGTATCTTGTGAATACATGATTACTTTAGGAGGCTCTCTGGCATTTTAGTGTTTACACAATCAGGAAGGCATAACGTGTGAAAGACGTTTTAAAAAGTTAAACTGAATTAAAATTATAAACGATAAGAGTGAGGTACTCCAAAGACAGCTGCTTTGACTATCTTCTTAGTGTGACTAATAGGATAAAACAGCCACCTGTTAAAGTTGTTAGGGAAAAACCTGATCAGTGCTGCCATCTACTGATAAATTCATAATCATGTAAACAAAACTCAAACCTTTATTCATTAGATGTCAGGATTAATGAATTCAATTTTGTTTAAGAAAACAAGTTAAGTTCTTTTAATGACTTAATCTGAGGTCGCTTAGGTTAATTACTCAAACTAAGCATTTCTACATTTATATTTATTTGACTTTAAATGAATTTAATGTATTAAACACTACAAATTTGAACCAATAAGTTTGTTAAAACCTTAAATCCCATTTTGCTTTTTATTCTTCAATTGTTTTCTGTAATCTGAAAAATAAAATATCACTTTCTAAATGATCTGCATTCATAATATTTTTATGATTCGTTGTAAATTTATTCCTATCCTTGATTATAATGATATTACGGAGGAAGGTTTATTCCTATTAATTATTGCATGAAAACTGAAACGAGTTTTAATAGCAATACAAAATGTAAAGAATACTGGTAAAGATTTATGCTATATATTTTCTTCACATAAGCTAGCTAATGCTCCTAAGAATTTATTTTATACATTGCATGAGTTGTTAAAGATACATTTCCAAGGACACACAAACTATTTTCATAAATGTAGAAAAGCATGAAATATACAATTTAGTTAAAACATTTTTAGTAAACAGTAAATGAGAAGAATACTGCTATCAGCCTAACATCCCCATCATGCAATGCCATGGCAACAAGGTTACCATGGACCCATGTCAGCGCCATTACTTCCTGTCTGCCCCTCCGTCTGTTCTCTTGTGTGTGCCAGTCTCTGCGTGTCCCCCTAGGTGCCTGCCAGTGTCTATAAATTCTGTACCAGTCAAAGGCTGGCCAGCCTGCAGCCATGTAACTGCTCTCTTAACACTGGATAATGGCTTTAGTTACAGAACCAGCTGCTCCAGGGCTACACAATGGATGTTTCTGGGGAACAGTTTTGGTTATTTTGCTGATGTCCTGGTCCCATAGGTTATAGTAAGAATAACGATTTCTTTAAATATAACTACAGTAATACAAAACTTAAACAAGAAATTTGTATTAAATAAATTCAACAGACGAAACACATGTAATACTATATTTATCTTTATTATTGCTCTTCAGGCCACACTGTAAATTTTGACAGTCCTTCTAGAAAACAAAAAACTCTACTAGCTTGGCGCCATCTTGTCGCTGGTATCCAGTGACGTATTGCTGCCCTTCAGGGAAGGCAGTAGGTTGTATAGTTATCTCCTGATGGGGCAAAATAACGACCCTGAAACCACACAACCTACTACCTCACCCTGTACGAACATCACTGAAAGGTTTCTCCAGGGCACATACATCTTGTTTGGGCTCACAGACGAACAAACATCTGTGGAACTCAAAGAAGAGCTGTTTGGCTCTTGTCTGTCTCAAAATGTCAACAGAAATCCAACTAAATTGAAGACTGGTTAAACTCAGATTCTCATTATTCAATTATTTCATTGAGGCCAAAATGTATCAATGTTTTTAAAGTACACTTTCATAGAAAATTTTGTCTTGCCTAAAAGAAAAAAGAAGATAAATTGAAGACATTATATTTACATCAACAAAACTACATCATTGCATTATGTTATGTAAACTATTTTTAAACTATTTTTTATTTTTAACTTTTTTTTTGTATGTCCATGATTTTCTTTTAAAAATTTCTTTATCACATGTCATGTTTTTAGGTATTCCTTCTTCAGATCAGGTGAAGGTCAGGGAAAAATAAAAAGTTTTTAAAAAATATATATTTTTATTCATTTTACCTTATTTTACAGATTCCTGTCTTGTCTCATAATACACCCAACATTTCATATTTACATTTTACACATCTATTTACAAACATCCATCAATGTTTAATTTCCCACTTTTACACTGTTCTGTAGCTACTATCACAGGGACTTGAGTAAATCCTTAAAAGCATCTTTGTTGATTTCCTTCACTGACCATGCAGCTCTTGATTGACGACATTACGGCCACTTCAGGAAAGACAGTAAGTTGTATAGTTATCTGACAGCAAGGGTTCAACCCTAAAACTATACAACCTACTACCTCACCCCAAAGGACAGTGTCTCAGTGTCTCTGCAGCATTACTGTTAATTCCTTTACCAGGACTCACAAACAATTCATTCTCGCAATTCAATGCAGAGTAGTGAATGATGCATAAAGGTTTTAAAGCACCATATCTTGAGAACATACATAAAGACAAGAAGCATGCATTAATAATACCACCTTAAAACCCAGCTCTGCTTCATGAGGAGTTCCATGAGACATGGGTCTGTTTTAAAAAATAATTCAGCCATCTGTGGAAAAGAGAAAGAGACAAAAAGGGATTGGATTGTCAACATATTTATTTACATGTACCACAATCAACACTGCAATGACACTTGCTTTCTCTCACTGCGTCTTTAGCTGCACTGTGTGGTGTGATGTTTCTCGAGCTCCCTTCATTATTAATGGAATCCTTGTTTACAGTTGTGCTTGCTGAGCCTGAGGAGGATCAGATCGCACCTCTGTCTGGCTTGAGTGAGCTCTGGTGCATTGGTGCATTTCCACATGTGCGGACTGTGAGTGCGCAGGTACGGCTACGGCATGCATATGTGAATGTCCATATCTGAGTAATCGGGAGGTCTGCGGTGAGAGTAAGGAGGCAGTCATGTGTGGGAGTGAGAGTGTGGGCTACATTGTGGTTTACCTCAGGCACACGCAAACAGCTTACTCATACTACCACAGACCCCACTGTTACCGCAGGACTGACTCACACACACTCACCACACACACAATCACACACGATGCACAAACATGCTACCACTAACTAAAACACTAATTCAGGTTCCTTTCAAAACAAAAGAACACTAAAATATCAAGGGGCTATTTTTAAAGAAATACATTAGATTTCCAAAAGGATGAACAGAAATTCAGCACGAATTATCTTTTCAAAACAAAAGCCATATCAGGAATAAACATTTGCACTCAAAACCATCAAAATCAAACACCTTGGAAATGAACCTATGAAATCTCTTTATTTTGCTCCTGCCTTTTTCTCTGGCTTTCATAAGACGTTATATAAGCACAAAATTTATTTAAACACATTTGTTTTATGTTCTTTTTATATGTTCAGAAAATAACATGCACTCTTTTATTTTCTTATTGACATTGAACCATTTTTAAAATGATTATGATTATGATGCAATTTGCATTACTCCTTAAACTCTTTCTTTTTCCGAGGCTTTTTATTGGACAGTGTAGAGTAGGAGTAACCTGCTCTGAATCATGCTCTATAAATGTACACCTCCTCGGTGAAGGGCGTCTAAAAAATCAACCACCTCTACAATAAAGCAGGAGAATTAACAACAACCCTCAAGCCAAATCATCCATCCACATCAAACTGTGGTGGGAGTAATTATAAGGCCTCCTCTGTGTCCTTGAAAGACCTGTTGGAGTGCGTAGAGTTAAATGTGAAGCCGAGCTCCACTCCCTGTCCATGTGTCTAACAATGTTTGGCATAACATGAGCTGTTTGTGCTGGACTTTTAATAGATAAATGAGAAGCCTTGTTTTATCCCACACATTCTGCTCTCCCCCTAGTTTTATCAAGTCACTATAACATTACATGGTGTGACTGGGCCATTATGTGACCTGTGACCTAGATGCAGGACTGGCACACCTCATAAGGACAGGTTTAATCTCTGAGCGTGTAAGATAAAGAGAAAGACAAAGAGGTAGAAAGATATGACACATCTTGCATGTGGCGTGCCCATAAGTGTAAGCTGTAATATCCTTTAACGGCTTACTCAATGTGAAACATACACATCCTATACAATCACAGTGCACCCATTGTGTATTGATTTGTGCTAGATGTAGGTTATAATTGTCTGCTGTTTGAGTACTTCGCTCATATGACCCTATGGAGCCTGGTGGAGATGGTGTGAGGTTGGAGCGATTAACAGCCAGTAGGTGGCGTTGTACTCCTAAGGCTTGAATCCTGCCTGCTCCTTGCTGTGAGAGTGAGAGAGCTGTGTTCTGTGACAATAGGGCTCTTATGCAGAACAGGCTACTCTCTGCACTGCTCCAGAGTCCCGTTTCTCTTAATCCCCATTTGACCTTTGGGTGCTGGAGTCACTTTCACGTTTTCATGTACCTGATTTCAGTTACCAAAGCTGCAGCAAGGAACCTGGTCACTGTGACAATGTTTCGGCCAAGCACGGTTTGATTTGCTGTGGTGTGTGAGCTCCACTGACAGAGAGCAATGGACACTGTCTGCTGTAATATTTCAGTGCTAAATCTGTGCTGCAAGTATTTGAATGTCATTTTGCATATGTCAATTGATAAATCATCAAAATTAAAAATGAAAAACAATGATCTATAAACATCGATCTATCTGTTGGACATTTACGATCGCCGATCACACACTAGCTAGAACAGAAACGTACTATCCGATAACAAAATTCTTACAGACCATAAAAATAAAGCACCATCATCTAAGAAAAAAATGAACACAATATATATGTAATAAATACACAGACATACAAACGCACACAAGTAGCAAATCCAAAGTCCTAACCTAGACCCAAAAAGGTTTCAGTGCAACATGTACATTTTTTTTCCACCATTCTCACAGCATTTTTAAACTTCAGTTTCATTTGTTAATTTCAGAAAAGTTCCACTCTATCTTCCTTCCTCTACTAAATGTCATTGCTGGAATTATATTGTAAATCAAATTTAATGTTAAAATTTTGTTCCAAAAAACAGCACTGGTCTACTATCCATCATCTACATGGTTACATGATTTTTAATACCAACCGCCATAACGGAAATTGCAAACTTTAAGCAAACAGGTTGTGTTCAGCCATGTGTGAGTGACAATGCTAAGACTGTACTGTTAATCCTCTGATGTCACTAGGACAACACACAAATGTCCCTTTGATTGTGATTTCAGAGCAAACGATATATCAAAGCAATGTAATTAATTTCAACATTATTTTCATTTAGCCGAAAAAAAAAAAAAATCTTCAGTAATTTCGGCAAAATATTGTAAATCAAGAGAAAATGCACAGTACCTTTTTTAGGTTTTACTAATATACTCTAACATCTGATGCTGTAGTATGTGCACTATCTTATAAATTATTATTTTTTCTAGAATAATTTAATAATCCGAAAAGTACTATAAAATTATTTTACATATGTCAGCCTCTAAAACAATCATAAAATGGTCATAATGATCTTATATATATATATATATATATATATATATATATATATATATATATATATATATATATATATATATATTTTTTTTTTTTTCATTAAAAGGTTCTACATTAAATCCAGTGATTCTAAAACCACACAGTATTTTTACATCCACAAAATTGGGTGTGCCTACACTCACATGATTTCCCTTTCTATTTAAAGCTGTTTGCGAATTGAAATGAGGTACAGGTAATGCAGGTAATGTCACACACACATACACACAGACACACACAGACACTGTACTGTAAAGAACGTTATAAATATGTTTCAGTGCTGATCACGCTTTAAATGTTGATTAAAACCTCAGGAGATTTAGAAATACAAATTAGCTACATAGTTAATAAACAGGCCTCCATGCCCGATGACGCCTGAGATAGGCACAGGCTCCCCGTGACCCGAGGTAGTTCGGATAAAGCGGTAGAAAATGAGTGAGTGAGTGAGTGAGTGAGTGAGTGAGTGAGTGAGTGAATTAATAAACAGTTTTCATTCTGCAATTATGCATTAGTTAGAAATTTTAAGTCAATAATTTAGAAAAAATGTGGCATGGCTAAAGCGTAAATACAGTGTATACGTGTGTGAAAGAGCAAAAAAAAAGATTTATGTGCATCATCTTTTGCAAAATCACCATTACAAAAACATTAACCCATAACTTGCTTAATCGTTACTAATACTGCTATACAAAATTTTTTTCTTAAGAAGAAAGATTGCCACTGAATTTCTGTAGTCATAGGTTTGAAAGATTTATGAAGTAATTCGACTTAAGAGATCAGAAATTTGCCACACACACACACACACGCACGTGCACACAAACACACAATGATCTACCTTTTTTATATGTGTGTGTGTGTGTGTGTGTGTGTGTATATTGTGTTTGTGTGTGTGTGTGTATATATATATATATATATATGTATACACCACACACACACACACACACACACACACACACACACACACACACACACACATATATATATATATATATATATAAAATATTTTTCTTAAGAAAAATTGCCACTGAATTTCTGTAGTCATAGGTTTGAAAGATTTAATTCGACTTAAGAGATCAGAAATTTACCACACAAACACACACACACACACGTGCACACAAACACACAATGATCTACCTTTTTTATTTGTGTATATATATATATATATACACCACACACACACACACCACACACACACACACATATATATACATATATACTTTATGTTTTTACACATATACATGTATATGTGTAAAAACATAAAGTTAAACATAACAAAACACATAAACGCACACAGACACACATACACACGACCGGCACAAGAACCAATTCCGTGCCTTAAACTCCTGTAGCACACTAATTATTCACTCATTATTAATTAACACCATCTTAGGAGTCCTAATTTTCCCAAACCTATAATTCTATAAACCTACTCATGTTTGAAATATTTAGCCAATTTGAAATAGCTTAATCATATTGTCAGTAGGTGTACAGATATAGCAATGACTATGCTTTAGATATTTATGTTACTAAAGATCCTCCATCTCCAGACATACTTTTGGTACAAAAGACATTTGGTTTGATCGTGATTTGTTTTTAAATCATTAAATTTTATGTCAAAACTCCTTTTTTTCTTTTTCTTTTTAATTATTCACTGAACACGAGACACGTCTTCCGTCTAGACTGGGTATGGATGAGTGTCTTTTTTTCAGGTGGGGAGGAGGGGGTGGGGTGTAGGCCCTTTAGTCTCATATGCACACATTAAAAGCGTGGGAATTTGGGAATTAATGTTGTGAGAGTCCTCTTACGGGGCACATGGTGTTTAGGTGTGTGTGCGTGTGTGTATGTTTATGTGTGTGTGTGAGAGAGAGAGGGAGAGAGAGAGAGAGAAATGCATCTTTATTTAACAAAGATGACTTGAAATTTTGGGAATATTCACACATTTAACCAGAACCACATACTGCAGACACACTTCAGAATGTTCTAGAGAAATACGCCAGATAAATCTGAAAATGTAACCATTCACAAGACACAACATAAATTCAAATTCTAAACCCGATGCATAAATCAAAAGACAAATTGTGTTTCATAATTTCAAAATATCAAGGGTTAAGGGTTTAACCTGAATCTTCAGTCATGTACTAATCGCCCTGCCATTTACGTGGTGGCACCAGCAATGTGCTTATACCATACACCATTTCTAAAACACTCCATTCATACAGAAAAATACAGAGTCGATGGGTAGACTGGGAAAGAATGGGTGGGGAGGGATGGGATGTGGTGTTCATTGCCAACTCAATATTCCACTTATGTGCCAAAACACTTCAAAACCCCCCACTCAGAGTTTAATCTGTCATTTGTCCAGCAGTAAACTACCTATCATAAACCAACTCAGGTGAAGCAGACCTGCTGAACCACTTGCCTATAAATTTTAATTTAATTGCATTTACAGGGAGAAATGTTCCCCTTACAACTGCACCACCATTAATAAAATTTCTAAAAAAAAAAGTTCTAATTGTTTTGCTGAGTAAACATGTGAATTCCTAGATCTTTAAGAGGCGCTTGTCTGTGTGTGTGTGTGTGTGTGTGTGTGTGTGTGTGTGTGTGTGTGTGTGTGTGTGTGTGTGTGTGTGTGTGTGTGTGTGTGTGTGATCACAGATCTCTTTTTGTCATGCTATTGAGATTATTTTTGTCTTATTTCTGCTTCCAAAATTAACCTACAAAAATAATATACCAGCAACATTAAAGACAATTCAGAAATAAAGTCAAACAAATACAGACATAGACATGAATGAAATGAATTATGGAAAATTCCAGAAATTACATTCAAATACTTATAAAGTGGCACATTTCTATTTCGAATTTTGTGATAGATATAATAATGTTATGTTACGAAAAATGCATTTCTTTGGAAACATGACAAAATATCGAATGCGATAACAAAGCGGTCATCGTTTTTAGTTTTGCAAATATTCAAAATACTGAAAGATGACATATTTTAAAACATATATGTTATTTTTAAAAATACAACCAGTACCTTTATCTGAAAAATATTCATACTATTATATTGCGAACATTAAGAAACAAAGCCAACTGTTTGTAGGCTAGAATTTAAAACCGTAATATTATTATGCATACTTGTGAATACAGAATTGCTTTTATTTATTTATTGTAAATCTGACATTTATTTTAAAAAATGAATGAAGCGCTACACGATACAGTACGCATAAAAATCATTAGGCTGAGCACAGTTAAAGCAAACCCAGAGTCAGGAAACATACGAGGTGTTTAGAAAGAAAATCCTGTACTCATGGCTTCCTTATTAAACGAAATGGATGCCTGTAGAAAATGTTGGGATGGTAGCAGGGTTTGGCCTGGCCTTAATGTCGTAATGAGCCTTTATAAGGACTCGCTTGAGAAGGACTCCCTTCTCAGCCTTATTTTTTAGTGGCCGAAAACCAAATAAGCCCAGAAAAGACATCAGATCCAAAGTTTGGTGGGAAAGCAGGCAAGTTTCCTTATTCTAAGCTCCTGAATACCAACGCGGTTCATATACTATTATTATTATTAAAAACCGCCTGCCGATTTGCGGCATATTATATAGAAATAAATCAGAATTTTATTCAACTCGTTACTGTGCAGATTTTGCATCTTGGTAATGAAAATTAATAATAATAATAATTAAAAAAAAACAAAAAACGGCATCCCAAGACATGCAAACATAGACTGCATAATGAAATTTGAACGAAATATAGGAGCCTATGTTCGAGAACTACAACAGACCAGAACTGTGTGAGATACAAGTTAAATTACAAACAAAACCTCACACAAAACTATATAAAACTTACCTCGAAAAAGAGGAAAATGTGGACAAACTGAGACGATACAGACTGGTCCTGAAGGCCTGTGTTCAGGAAGAGGCAGACAGAGAGAGAGAGGAAGAAAGAGAGAGAGAGAGAAGCAAGCAGTGAACTCTCGTGGAGGAGGCAGGGCCAAGGGGTCCAAGCCAGTCTTTCTACCCCAGCTGCAGCCCTCAGCGATGGGCCACATGCGTGTCCAGACCCCGCTGGCCTGAGACAAGCAGGCCCTAACCACAATAGGAGGCCATGAGGCTCATCGGTGAGGCGCGTGGGTCAGCCCGACTGCCAGTTAACAAGTCTTTGAATGAGGAATGTTAGCAAACAGGCAAATAGAATGTCCGATGCATGCTAATGATCCAGCCAGTCCGCTTGCAGCATTGGCCTGGGCCTATGAATAATTCAGCAATCTGAAAACCGAGCTCCCACCCCCTTTAACCCCCTCCCCTCCACACCCCATGCGTCTGAAATGCCTTCAGTGGACGGAAAGAGCGCACGAGGGGAGAGAGATGAAGAGAGCAGGCGAGACGGAGGAAAAGTATTCCAAATCTCAGCTCCCTCGCTAGCTAGCTCACTTCCTCTGCCGTTGCATGCTGAAGGTCCACTTTTACATCCAGCTGAATAAACACGCAATGTCACATGCACATGTACGTACACACCCAGTTCCAAATCTGCTCTTTCGTTTCAACATGCAACTTATTGCTTTCGATGGAGGCATCTCTCACTCATTGCCTTTTTATGTCTTTTGTTTGGAATTGGCACCTGTCCCAGAAAAAGCTCCACCACTGCACCACCCTCCTGCTCTCCTTTCAGAGAGAGAGCGAGAGGAGTGTGAAAGAAGCACTGTATGTGTGTGCATGAGAAAGGGAGCAAAGGGAGGGTTAGAGAGAATGTGTGTGTGAGAGAGAGAGAGAGTGAGAGAGAGAGAGAGAGAGAGAGAGAGAGAGAGAGAGAGAGAGAGAGAGAGAGAGAGGGCGGTACTTCAGCAATAGAGCTATTGGCACTTCCCTTCTCTGAGACATGCAACAAGCTGGAAGACCACAGCCATTTTCAAACCTCAGCATTACGAACTACCATCCGAGAACCCTGAGCGAGAACCACAAACACCTGCACAGCAGATCCAAACAAATCCAGCCAGGAGGAGAAAATCAATTTGCAAGGCAGTAGGAAGTCACTCTGTACTTGTTGAAAAAATGGCAATTCTTACACTACAGTCAAAAACAGCCACAAAAATCTGTGGATACGTAACAAAATTGTTATACATTGCAGAACATAATTGACAAAAAAGGAAACTATTCTTCACAAATAGATGGAAACAAAGGGTTAAAATCCAGAGAGTTGTAAAAAACCCTCCTTCTCTTGGCACAGACTGCCTGAAGGGGAGGTTCTTACTGTAGAAATAGCAGCAGACGCTTTTTTCTCTTTTTTAGCTGTATGCTCTCTCTCCGTTCTACTACACACATGCGGTCAAGTCTGGAAAAGGAAGGGGGGCAACCATGGTAGAGGGAAGAGAGAGAGAGAGAAAGAGAGAGAGAGATAGAGAGAGAGAGAAAGAGAGAGAGATAGAGAGAGAGAGAAAGAGAGAGAGAGCAAGAGAGAGAGAGAGAAGTGAAGGAGAAGGGGATGATGAAATGAGGGAGTTGTAAAGAACACGGGCAAAGCAGCTTTTTCATTCTTCACCACAGCCAGTGCAAAAAGCCACAGAGAGCGACAGCATTGAGACGGAGGGTTGAGAAAGTGTAGAGAAAACAGCCTGAGACATAGCCTGTATTCTCATGCGTTGACTATTCAAAGACATCTTAACTTGCACCTCTTCTACACGTGAAATCAATCGTTAACTCGTTTTAATGTCCGTCTGTCTACATGCATTTATACACATATTTGTATAGATGTTGAGTTATTTTTCATTATGTCCATTTATTAGTCCATTGCCATTGCAAAAACGTGAAAATTTCAGAATACAAAGTTTTAAATATAAAGATGCTGGTTATAACAATTCCAACGCATAAGAGATGGATCCAGGACAGTTCCTGACAGCTTCTCCTGTTTAGGTTTGTGTTTCTAGGTAAGGTACTCATCAGTGTGTCTCACTGTAGTACCTCAGAGTCCCCCCTCACACTGTACTTCCACCAATCACAAGCTAAAGAAAGTCTGCTTTGCTAGAGGTGAAACAGCTGCTGTCATTTGCAGGGGAAAACTTCTTATGCAGTGATGCCACACACACACACACACACACACACACACACACACACACACACACACACACACACACACACACACACACATAAACAACCACACAGTGAAGTCACACCACAGCTAGAGCACAGCCTACCTGACTCTCTGCCCAAGGTCGAGAAGTGTTTCACAGAAGTAAACAGTAGGGTCTTAACAAAATCACACTCGCCACTGTGATATTGTTCCTTCTGTTCTTATTTCGATCACAGAAATTGTATATTGCATATAATACAAATGTCATATTAAGACATGAAGCTCTGAAGCTCTTCATGGTGAGAACACACACACACACACACACATATATTGAACTTTTGCAGCCTGTTATCAAATCAAATCAAATCAAATTTTATTTGTCACATACCCATACATACAGGGTACGACATGCAGTGAAATGCTTTATGCAGTGTTAGAACACTGTAAGATGAAAAAAAATATTTCTGTGCTCATGTTCCTGGAGGAACAGGAGTAGTGCACATGTGCAGGGCTGAACAGAAAGGCCACTGAACATATGGAGCTGTCTATGTTACAGTACACACTCGGGATTCTTTAATACTCGGCTGTGTTTAGCTGAAGTGGCGCTATTTGTAGAACAGTTATCACTGTGACAAAATCCTGTGCTATGTTCACCTAGCACACACATGTGAAGGGTGCTGCTGCTCCTTGAGCTCTCCCAATGCCTCTAACACACAGAATCTCTGACAAACACTCTTTGACAAGGAGGAGGGACAGAGAGTGGCCGGTCCAGCCTGACTCTCTATTACACTCTCTCTGCTTCATCGTGGGCCACCTCTCGGAGCTTTCTACCCCCGTGCCTGCTGTTTGTACTAAATGCTCATTCGAGATAGACGAACACAGTCAGTCAGTCAGTGCCAGACACACACCACACCTTCAAGCCAGTAGGAAATCTGGGCTACAGTGCACCATGTGACACCCTGACAGGTAAAATGGAAAGTAAGCACTAGTTTTCATGCGACAAAAGCAGATAGCTCACTTACTCTGGCAAGGCCTAGAATACTCTGACGTCACCTCGTGCCACGTCGCTTGACCAATAATGAAAGAGCAAAAAGGGCCAGCCATTTTTCACTCATGCAACGGCAATACAACATCTAAATGAAAATGGAGACAAGTTCAAAACATTTTGTCTTGTGGTGATTCTGTGTGACTCTGTTCTAATCTGCTACTTGTTTACTATTTAACCTGTGTCTAAGGAACTTGGGCTTGGCATGTGTTTAGTGTTGTACACTGCAGAGTTCACATGAGGACACAATTTTGGTTTTGGGTTGACTGCCAACTCCCAAACAGTATGCTGCTCTATAAGGCCTATCGTTCATAAGACCAATGGTCTTGGAGCACTACTGATCAAGTGCCAATCATAACAAACTCTTTATGATTTTTCACGGCACAACCTCAGGGCTGTTTCATGCACCACCACAAACATCATTTGTGAAAGGTACAACCTATTCTCCCCCCAACCCTTAATGATCATGGGTAGCTATTCCAAATTGTTGTTTTAAGAACATACTTACGGTGCTTACATTGTCATACAAATCCACAAATAGTCTGAAAAATACAATTCATTACATATGTACACATAAAGACTCTTTTGATTTGTTATATTCTTATCTTACAAAATGACAGTTATTCATGTAGTCCAATAGCAGATATAATCGATCAAAGAAAAGTAGTGCATCAAAAACAGGCTTCATTTTCCACTTATGTCACCAAAGCTTGGCAAAATGTCCTTTCATTCACAAACAAAATGGCTGCTGCACCTCAATACATTAGTGCACATGTACCAAGTGATCTATTCAAACAATCCTTACATATTAATCATGTTTTCTTGGTGTAAATAGACAAGATGTATATGTTACTTATTCAGCATTTTAAGCTTAAGCTTAAGCATCTTTAAGAAACTTTTTTAAGCCTACGCATGATTCCTCAGGCACTATTTCTGGGGGTGTGGGTGCACTTATGAACATTTATCATCACGTCATTGGAAAAAAGAACATTTCAACCACAACCAAGCGCTAAGTGAGTAAGTTTGTTAAGTGTCCTAGTCCAGCTGTGCAGTATATCGTCTGTTTCAACTGAGAGGATTAGCAGAAACCAAAAATGCTGTAAATTTAGTACTAGCAACTTTCAGATCTGCCAGAAAAGTGAGCACATGATTAAACAAATTTGGCACCCAGATAAAAGAATGTGAACCTTATTGTTGAATCAAAGTGATGTTAAACATCTAGATTTTGTAATACTATAAAAGAAGTGTGGTATAACGGAGGAGAGAGAGCAAAGCTCAGTGGTCAGCTCTGATGTGATTAAATATTGCACATCATAATAAATAAAAAGTAAGGAAATAAATATGGATCCAGACATATACCAATTACTATTATAGGCAATAAAAATTCTAAACGGCATCCATAAAATTGAGCTCCCTTTATATTTAGCACTCAATGTTCAGCATCAAGGAGCAAGCTTTATCTATACACAGTAATTAGTGGTATAGGACATTTTGTATAAGATTAAATTAAAATGGGTAAAAAAAATACACCTTTTTCACACACCTTTTACTCCCCGGCTCCGCTGCAGTGGTGGTCTCTCCTGGGGCCCCATGCGCACGTGTCTGCAGGATTTCTCAATTACAGCTGTGAACTTTAGGGTCAGCCTCTGTAGAGAGAGAAACAAAGGGCATGACCCTGGGGTCAGAAGTGTTACACTAGGAGCAGGTCGGCCCCCATTCAAATGGAGTGTAATGTTTGCTTTGTGTAGGTAAGGACCACTAAAACACTGAGTAATAGGGATTAGGAAGTGATCCCCTTAGGGCTGTCACTCAGAGCCTACGCATGACCTGACGGCTTCCATTAGGAGCCGAAAAGCTAAGTGCTCTCACCCTTCTGTCTGACAGTGCTGACAAGAGCAGTCTATGCATTTTACATCACTCACATAAGCAATTAATTAATATAGAGGGAGATAATAATAATAATAATATAGTGAGGGAGATAATAATAATAATAATAATAATAATAATAATAAGAAGAAGAAGAAGAAGAAGAAGAAGAAGAATCGTAATAATAATAAATGGAATTTCTATTCAAATTGTATATTAATACAAAAAATATTATTATTTTTTTTTACAAAAACAACCCTAAAAATTGTACAATGAATATATATGAAATAATTACAGCAAGGACATGACATTATTGTGCATTATCAGCAATAAAGCAGAAAGGTAATTTTTGCTCAAAAAAAAGCCATACTCAGTACAGCCATTGCATTGGAAAAACTCTGCTAATTAACTTTAATTAATACATATGCATATCCAATGTCTGCAATCCCTTTAAATTAAAATATTACATTTATAAAAATCCTGCCAATAAAAATATAATGCATTAAATTTTGGGGCACCAATAACTAAAAAAATGTAAAAAAAAAAAAATAATAATAATAAGCTGGTATCTCAACACTTCAACAAACATTCCTAAAAATAATTAAACATATAACACTTACACTTTTCAAAACTTTTTAGACAAAGGAAAAAAAGAATAAAATTTTTCCCTTTTCTTTATTATTATTATTATTATTATTATTATTATTATTATTATTATAACTACTACTACTACTACTACTACTACTACTACTACTAATAATAATAATAATAATAATAATAATAATGGAATTCTGATGAAAATTAAATAGTATGAACTGTAATTCAAGAAAATTTAAACAACAGTTCCATGAATTAAGATCAAATTACTGGACTAACCAAACAAACTTTGAGATATTCTGTTATAGAAAAGTGTTTAATGTGTTTAATACAGAAAAAAGTTTACTGGGGAAATGGATTAGTTTTACTTTATTCATTAAGAGTAAATTGGCATTCAGACACAATTTTGAGAGGGTGGGGCAGGATTGCAGAGAAACTCTGAAACAAAATGGAGCAGAGTGAGACAACATGGCGGATCCTTTTTTTTAACATAAAAGTGCCTCTCGATGAATAAACAAGCAGAATAACAAATATTACTTGCTATCCAACAATGTTATTCGTTAATAGAATAAAAAAAGGAAAAAATATGACAAATGTAAAAAAAATGGTGTGTAAGAAAGCAACATGATTTCCAGCACTCATCTCCAGAGTGTGCACGAGCTGACTCTGGGGCTTCGAGAGGGACGGTAAATGATTCGGTTAACTCTTAATAGGTCTGACAGTGTCTGAATAATCAGCACTGTCATTTCTTTTATTTAGAATATTCCAAAAATAATCAATTAAATGATGAGTAAGACATAAAAATGTAAATATGTAAAAGTTGGAAAACTGACATAAAAATCTGCTAAATACTCAGAACTGGGATTTCATGTTTTTTTTTTTATTATTCAGAAGAATTATCCATTTTTAAAGTGTAATCAAAGAATAAAGGAAAAATGTTACAAATAATTCAGTAAATATAATACTTTATATGTTAAATTAATTAGATAGTAATGCGTAAATGATTTCTCCTTAACTGAACAAGTGGAAAGACAAGGTATAATTTAAGCTTTGGATTTCCATTTTGGGTTAATATCTCATTTTAAGTGAAATACCGGGCTTATTAAACACATCAGATATAAATTTTAAATATATAAACAAACTGAAATGTTTTCCGAGATGAGTGTCCCTGTACAACATCTCGCTTAAAAGCCATAAAGTCTCTTGATGATAAACCCCAGTTCAAAAAGACTGAATGTGTTCTCTATTAAATCCAAACAAATCCTTCAAATTTATCTTCCACCTTTTTTTCGCACAGTGAGGAAAAAAGGTTTTATGCTCCAAGAAATGCTTTTTGTTCCTATGATATATTTTGGAAAAAGATAGTGTGTTCTTTTTCCCCACATATCTCTAGTGTGGTCAGCAAAAATAAGTTTTTAACCAATTAAACCAATTAAAATAAAATTTTTAGAAAAATGTTCTCACCATACATACATGATGTACAACCTATTCTGATTTAATATTACATTAATTCGTTTAACTCAGTTTCCATTTAACAAAGAGATGTTTGGCAAACAAAAAAGTATGTTTCTTTGAAGTTAATGTTAATTTTACCAAAGTTTATTTTTAGGTAAAATTACTGCACGTGTATGCTTTCAGAACATGAAAATAGTCCGATGACTGTTAGTCAGATGATAAACAGATGATAAACAGTACCTTTGAAATATAAACTTTGTGCATTTGTGTATACAGTAACTACAATTGGATTAATATCTGTATAATAATTCTCAATTTATTAAAAGATACTTGCAAAGTGCATTTGAGTTTTATATATCACAAAATGCACACTATGAAACTCTCCAAAAAAGAGAGAGCATATTATTAAACATTTATAAAATTACTAATTTAACTTGCAGGCATCATCCTGTATTAATTTGTGTGTGCCATTATTCGTTAGCTAGATTTAGAATTCTATATATATATATAATTTATTTTTAGATAATTATATATAATTTGTTTAAATTAGCACAGTAACTATTTGTTTTAAATAAGACTGTGATACATGATTTTCACTTGTATGAATTTGAATCACAGCGAAGGGGACACATTTACTTTGATTTCTAAAATTTCTTGTTAATTATTAAAAAAAAACATGCAGGAGACACGTACTGTATAATATAAAAATCTAAACAAAATACAATTGCACATACCTGACATTGCATATGGATCAAAACACAAAAACAATTAATATTTCTATTATTAATAGTTTAATTGTTGAGTTACTTTTCTTCGGAACATGTCTCACAACTTACAACGGTGACAATGGGGCAAAGGTTGAAAAACTCCGGACTAACGGTGAAAGCAAGTGCATGCAACAGCTAATTCACGCTGTGGCTAACTGCAGCACGGCTCAGTGTCTAGAACCTTCTGTGGCGCACTATGCTTCAGGAGTAGAGCTGATTCTGGGCCATTATCCCACACAGTCATTAACTCTGGCTCTTCCAAAAGCTCTGGCACAGGAGCAATTAAACAAGAAATAGAGAAAAGTTCACTTAAATTATGTAAAATTCCAACAGCTCACCATTATCTTCTTCATATAGGTAAAAAACAATCTATATATTACTGATTATGTGTTCAAAGGACCCTATAGATACAGCACCTACAATGCACCTATTCTAAGAATAGGTTGTACTAATATTTAGTTTAGAACTTAAACTTCCACCCCACTGTTATATATAACACAGTTTATAAACCTTTTATAATACAATAACCTTTCTTAAATATTAATATGCTCATATTTAAAGCAACTCACAAGAAATGGAAACGTGTGATTTGTCTTTTTATTGATGGCTGTTAAATTAAGGTCTTGATTAATCTGATAACTTGTCAAACATTTTCAGTCCTCTATAAATTAGGATAAATTTTGAAAAACTTGAAAAATTTGAAACAAACAAAAAAAAAAAAACACTCAAAATTATTTTAACCACGGATCAAGATCACGTTTGTTGCAATATAGAAACGAGCCAAAGACATAATTCCCTCCCGAACACATGCTTAATAATTATTAATGATTTCCAAAAGCAGGGTGATGTTGAAAACTGTTTACTCTCATATCTACCTGTTTTGCCAAGGCGCCTGTCCATCCTGGTCTGCTGGCGACAACAGCTATTTTACATAGAGCCTTTTTCATCTCTGTGCATACAGGCCAGGGCTGGAGAGGTGTGTGTGGGAGAACAGTAAAAGAACTGGTCCTTAAAAGACTCCAGGCCTTTGTAGCTTGTCCTCACATGTGCCACGTCACAATCCAGCAATATTCACAGAGCGTCTAGGATTTGCACCAGTCAAGCCCTCTACACCCATTCCCCAACTGCCCATGATATAATAACTGCCCCTGTGGAACAGCACACAGGAAACAGATTCTAACACTTTTAAAGGGAGATCAGAGACTCAGCTATCCAGGGCATTCCACACATCTGTTAATTCGAAAACATCAGTACGCCAACTTTTCGGTATGGGACACACGTATAGCAAATGCCTTGTAGATACATACATCGAATGCCAATATTTAATGCAAATCCCATGCAAAGGACAATCCCTTTAATACATAGGTCCGTTCATACAAGCGTTCATTTTTGCAAGTATGCTGCACTTGTCATTCTTTCTCAAGGGCATTAACCCCATTAAATATAATTTTAAAGGGACAATATAGGTCAGCAGAGGAGACTTGTAATTGCAAACACATTATCCTTGTGTCTTTTTTTTTTTAATTGTCTTTGTGGAAACACTCTCCCAAAGGGAATTATAACCTTTATTAGGATGAGGTAAGAATGGTGTAATACTAATCTGTTTCTTCTGTCTGTCTTCAACATGCATTTAACAAAGCCGAAACTAGCGTTTACATTACGATAGCGTGGCCTATTCTTTTCAGTTTCTAGCTTCCCGAAAATATAGTATGATATAATAAGTATTCTGTAATAAAGACTGAAATATGTTAAGTACCAAGGCACAGTATTATACTCTATATTTAATTTACGTTTTTTTTTTAATATTAACTGGATTATAAAATAAGGATTAAAGAACGTAATCGCTATAAGCCCCGTTTATCAGACCCACCTACTATTCCTTAAAACTCAGAAAAAATCAAGCTAATATGTGACAACATGCACAGTCTGAACTTCCAGTTCAACTATCCCCAACACTATATAACCCCTGCATTATAAAACACTATATGCTGTGGTGTGCCTTGTGAGGGGTGGCCATGACGAGGGGTGCTATAGATGGCAATAGTCATGAGCATGCAGGCTGTAACAAAAGCAGCCTTTATGTAGAATGCATGCAGATAAAGGAGCCCCCCTTTTGTCCTGGGTTTCACACGTCAGGCCATGAGAGAGCTGGACAGTGACAGCCACGGGGTACTGCAGCAACACTGGGACACACACTGCCTTCATGTGGCCATGCAAAACACACACAAACACACATGTAAAACCACACTAGTCTGTAAAGACATGCCATTTTGAAAAAGAATTGTTATTAATTTTCTATTTTGTATAGGCAGGATGAAATCAATTTTGTTTGTGATTTCATTTGTGTATAAAATGTATTTTCTATATACTGATGTGAGAAGCCATACTACTCGATAATGCAGTGGTCATCATAATTGCATATTGAATAATTATTACATAGACAGCACTGCTTTAGGTAAATGATTACTAGCAAGTATGGATAGGTTAAATGAGGCAAAGCTGTGATAAAGGACATATGGAGGGCACAGAGTGAATGCTCTAGGGAAAGGGACACAGTGTTCACAGTGGGATTAATTATGGGGACCTGAATCTTCAGGTTGTGACTACGTCTGCTTGTCTGAAAAGCTGTGTGTCAGCACTGCAGCCATTCAAACTGCTCACAAACACTTCTGAATAGGGTCCACTTAATCAGGTATGCTCCCTCCTTTCTCTCCCTCCCTCCCTCCCTCTCGCTTTCACGTTCTCTCAGTGCAGACATACAAACACGCATACATGCACACACATGAACAGTCCCTAATAGGCATGCTGAGGTGTGATAATCAAATTATTCTCAGCATTCGTTGGGGGTTACCAGGGGCCCCTTTCCAGCAACTTATCCTCGACGGGGAGTAAATCACTCTCTAGACATCTGAGGTGTTTCAGCACAAACATTACATAAACACTCGCACATGCTCACACACATGCACCAACATGGAGCGTTTTTCATGAGGTGGGAGACGAAATTCTCAAAAGAAAGAGGAGCGGGTTCCTTTTGCACGTTACTCCTTCTTGAGCCCATCTCTATTGACCTGTAAACCTTTGTGACTGGAACAAATGCAAATGGCGCTGACTTGCTCACACAAACTACTAAAGAGCTATTCAAATGAGCCTCTGCCAACAATGCGGCAGCGGCCGACCCAGGGAGCAGTTGCAGTCTGCAGGCTCGGAGGCCCAGTCTGGAACAGCCTGATCCATCACACAGCCAGGGCCTGAGCAGCACACTCACATTACTGTTAATCCTATACCTAAAGCCTCAAACAAACACTCTCTATATGAACCAGTGCTTCCTTTATGCAGATATAAAAGACTCCGTTGAGTGACAAACAGCAAATGATAACTTCTTTCATGAATTATCACAAAAAAAATAGCACGCATTTCCTCCATTGCAAATACAATCACAGACGCTTTAACACATACATGCAATACAATGACTATATAAACTTTGTGAGATTATATCTTGTGTGTTTATCAAAAATAATCAAAAGTTTTATTTGAAAGATTTCTGAGCAAAAACCTCTGTAACACTGAATTACTTCTAATAGCTCATATATCTGGAATTTGTTCTCTAGAAATACATGCAATATATAAAGTATACCTAATTCAGCAATTTACTATGATTTCAGTACAAGTTTAGAAATCTAATATCTATATCTATTTATATACATTTAGTATATAGTTTTAAATGTCAAAGCTCTCGGGTGAAAATTTGGGTAAAATAAAGCTACATTTGAAAAAATTCTTTGTAAAAAAATTTTTCTTTATGATATGTTGAGAAGACATTTCAGTGTGAATAACAATACTGCTCTGTTTATATTGAGTCTTTTAGAGTTTATCAAGGCACTGAGTCAGTGCTTCAGGTCAGTGGAATTTATGGCCAAGAGACTAACACAGGGCAATAAGGGTCAAATGATGTCATTCAAACAGAATAAATTATCAACCACAAGCTAATGTTAAGCTAATGGAGTGCAGAAGTCACAATTGTACCAACCTGTGATAAATTTTAGCTTTTATTAATAAGGTTGTTTCTTATTGAGTATATCATTTTGCTTATATATAAAAGATAAGGATAAAAGATAAAAGATAAAAAGATAAGGATCTGTATCTTGACAGTAAGAAAAAATAATTCATTAGAAGGTATACTTTACTGCACAAAGAAAGTAATTCTATGATGTTCTGTAGCCATAAAACTATTTACCAATAAACATAAAACAATAACAAACCAACACGTTTAAATGCAACATTGTGCTTTAAGAGAATAATACATACCAAACTCTCACTCAGTCTCTCTCAGTGAAAAGAGAACCAGGATGCTAGATCATCCCTATGAAAAAACACCTCCCATACCCTTACATTACGCCTGGTTTTACCATCATCAGAGCTCCTCTCTCTCTCTCTCTCTCTCTCTCTCTCTCTCTCTCTCTCTCTCTCTCTCTCTCTCTCTCTCTCTCTCTCTCTCTCTCTCTCTCTCTCTCTCTCTCTCCTCACATGAGACCAAACCCCAGGACAGAAATTATACAGAGTATAACAACATCTGGGAGACACCTGCAAATGGCACTGGACCTGAGAGTCATCTGCAGCATACAGTACATACTGATATAGTAAGATGAGGAAAGATGGTCGGAAGATGTAAAAGAGACGCTGAGATAATAGAGTGGTATGGAAGGATACGACGGAGGCTCCACCTGTCTGGCATTCTCAACCTGTCTGGTATTCTTGCCCTCCTCCTCTTTCCACCCACTTGCACTCATGAGAAATGTAGATAAAACGTGCTGTGCTCCAGTTTGAAATTCATTTTGGGGTTCAGCTGCGAGCACATTACAGAACAGTGTCTGATAAAGCAATAATCTTGCCTGCCAAAAAAACAGTAGTGTTTTGAGGAAGTTATTTATAGCCTGCAGAGTTAAAAAAATATTTTGAGGAATTTTTATTAGCTACATATAGATAAAAACTGACATGAATAATAATAATAATAATAATAATAATAATAATAATAATAATAATAATAATAATAATAATAGCAACAATAACAATTATTGTTATTGTTATTGTTGCTATTATTATTATTATTATTATTATTATTATTATTATTATTATCATAGAGCATGGTTGCTCTAAAATGCAGGGGGAGTGAGCTATTAAATACCTGAAATTGTTTAATCATGCCAATTAATGGAATCTAGAAAATACACATACATTAAAAAGTAATTGTTCAGTCACTATATGACTAAATCAATCAGTAAAAATTTGTTTACTTTAAACAAATAATAATAATAATAATAATAATAATAATAATAATAATAATAATAATAATAATAATAATAATAATAATAATGTCATTCAACCTAAGCATAATGATTTTCATTAAATTTATATTAAAATTAATTTATTAAATTTTGCACTCAGGCACACTGTGAGAGACTGTTCTCACTGCTAAGTGTAAAGGCTTCTGATATTATCTGTTTTATATAACTATGTAACTAATTGCCTTTTAAATGTATCATAAGGCCATGGATAAGCACCACATCTACCATATCTTCCTCAGTCTGTGTACAACAAAAGGAGATAGGAACATTATGTACGATTTAGGCAAAGAGCCAAACTATTTAATCCACAAATAATACATTTACATTCACAATGAAAGTCTTACGTGATTTCCTTCATTTTATTTCTCTGAGTCGTTTTTATAAAACAGGATCACTGCAGTGAGGAATGTAGAATGGAACGAGAAGGAGAGACACATCTAACAGGATTCATGAACTTTCTTTTAACTCTGGACTTCGGCTACTCACTTTAGCCTAAAAAATAGATGTTTTCTTGGCAGCGTGTAAAAAACTGCAAGTTCAGCCAAAATAGACAATAAAGCAGTATAGGGAGCTAAAACACATGCCAGATTGCAGAGGGGCGATTCAGAGAAGAGGCCCTGCCCCCCACACACCCCCATCCCCTCCTTTAAAAAGATCCACAGTGGAAAGAAAAGCCTTCTCCCTGTCCTCAGATGAACTTGAACATGAGCTTCCTGTTAGACCCTGGGAGGAAACACCCAGCGCAGCAAACTTACACTCACAGAGGAAGGCCTTCACTGCCGAATTCTTTACTGCTTGCAAAATTAGGTCAAGCACTTAAGAACTCCTTGCTCAGAAAGCAGTTCGACCTCACTCTCACTTTCTCTGTAACAGATGCATATACACATGCACACACAGTAACACAAAAACACATCCACTGCACAAACAGCATGTGATGCAATTGTCTTTAAATCTCAGAGACAAGGGGAATATGTGTCCTACTCTGTATCTGAGAGGCTTATTTACCGTTTCCTACCCTGTAATGCTCTGTAATGCTCACGGCTGCACTCCAGCTCGATGCAGACATGTTCTTTCTGCGGACGCAGGCCTGTTCACACTCATATCTCTACAGCTCCCTCAGTGGCAGTCTCAGCCTATTATAGCCCTGTACACATATCACACTACTACTCACAAACACATAACTAAGCCTGAGTGGACACATGTGACAGGTGAGCTGTCATCATCGTTTTAGTTTCATTCACGGCTGGATTTTAGAGATGGTAAGCCAAAGTAAACTAAATTATAAAGAGGCAGAGTGAGGTTCTGGAGGCTTTTTTAGATTTAGACGTCACATAATTATCTGAGAGGGCCCTATTCCACATGTTCCTGATAACACTATAAGCAGCAACCTTGAGCCATATCTAAGAAATCATCAGATTACAACATTGCGGCCAGGTCATGTTGACACATTACAGACTTGGCCTCTATTCTTTGGTGAGCAAAGTTTTTTTTCTTCTTTACAGAGAACAGGAAGCAGTGTGACCAAGAGCAAAAGCAAGGGAGCAATAGAGAGAAGGTCAGAGAGAAACAGAGAAAGAGCACAGCAATAGCACGCCAATTTTCTGTCATCCGTTGCTACAGCAGGGAGTTTGGGGAGACATTCCTGTGGGATTGACAGTTTGGTATGGCTAGAGCTCCAACAGCTAGTCGTGGAAAGACACTTCCAGTGCACACACAGCACAAATTCAGCCAGCTGTACTGCATGCTCGTTGGCCACGGTCACTGCATATCAGCCTGTCCAGAGTCCTTACACAGGTTCCCTTAGCTCTGAACTGCCAGCATATATTAGTTTACTAAACATACTAAACTACATCCAAGTTAAAAACTCAATCTGTTAATAAACTCAGTCTGTATGCTAGTTGTCTTAACAACGGCATAAATGGAAGCGGTATCAGTGAATACATAAAGGCAATCGGAGTAAAGAAAAGAAATCTTCAGGCTGTTTAAACTGTAATGAAATCTTGCACCAGTTACTAGCCTAGATTATTTAATGTTTTCAAGAGATTGTCATTGACAAAACATGCAAATCCAAACATTTGGCAAATAGACCCGAGCACTGACTGGCAGCATTAAAGCAAGTGAAAACCAAAGATGTCAAAGAACATGTCATCTTGCTAAGCTGAAATTGAACTGCTAAAATCATCAGCCCTTCAGTGGTCAAACCACTGGCTTGAAAGATAAATGACAGAGCAGAAAAGCTATTCTCTTAAACAAGTCCTTAGGGGTTTTTTTTGTGTGTGTAATGTGCATTAATTACATTAATATTAGTAAAAACCTTTCTGTTAAAAGTCGTTCTGTTACTTTCTATCTGTAAGATGTTCACACTCGCCAGGAGTCGGAAGTAGCACTGAGAGACAATTCAACAAAAAAGAAAGGCCTTACGGATGCTTGTGTACCGTTGTGATTTTCGTACATCTATTCCCCATGTAGCATTCCATATTACTTCCATTATGCAGTAAGCATATTGCTTAATATTTCATTAATGGAAAAGCCTATATAATGTACCTCTAGAATTCCAGTGATAAACCAGAGAGTTAAAAGCATGATTATTACATTGGTACCACAGAATTAAAAGCATTATTATTACATTGGTAACCGCAGAGTTAAAAGCATGATTATTACATTAGTAACCTCAGAGCGGCAGGGTAAGGCTCCGCATGGTGCACTAGAACGATTCAGGTTCTAATATGTCTGCATATTCACTGCATTTTTCCTTTGTGTCTTTTTAGAAGGTACTCTTACTGCTTACACTATTAATGTATAATCGTAACTCAGTATTACAGGATTCTCTTCTATCTGGCACTTTAGTGAAATTTTTTTTTTCTGGCAATGTTTTCGGGGTAATATTTAAAAAAAAATTAAAAAGCGTTATATTCACCAATTATCACCCAGGATAAACATGCAACATAAACAGCTGTGGCCAATCAATGCTTGTGTTCTTTTAATGCTCTGACAGCAGAGAGCAGACTCAAGGTCCTAGTACCGCTAACACGAGGACAAAGAAACTTTTAGCTGTAAATGTTCTCCCTTTGCTTTTATTGAGTTAAAAATTATGAATTATTTTTTAGCTCTAGCTAAATAATACAAAACGCATCAATATTAGTTAGCAATATGCAAAATGATTGATTTATCATCCCTTCTAATTTAATAGCCACAAGGTCAGCTAGACTTTTGAGGGGTGTGTGTCGTTGCACAGAAACATGCATGTTACAGTTCTACTGTATTTTACTATTTCTAAATTTAATGTAAAATATATTATGCCCAAGCAAAATTTTTTTGAAAGTTTGAAAATTTGAGCTCTTAGGCAAGATGTAAATCCAAAAATACTTTTTTAAAAGTCTGTATGATCATAAAATAGAGCATAAAAAGTGTCTTCAAAAAAGGCTGAGTCAACTCCTTTATTAGTCATTTACTGAGATCCATAGTTTGTTTGATGAGAAACCGTCAAACAGAACATTATAAAACAAAACAGTACTTGAGCTTACACAGAAATATGGTTTTATTCATAATTGGCAAAAATCTACTTTCTAAATTTCTCAGAATTTTAATAATGTAAATTTTTAAATAACCTTAAGATGTAGCCATTTTTAAGCTGTAAAATTCGAATTCAGCACTTTAGAGTTTTGCTGGTTATAATGTTAAAACCTCAATTGCCGATATGTCAAAGCAAGTCTTTCCCAGGAGAGACCTTTATAATACTAAAGCCATAAACAATGTGAACACAACAGTGTAAATAAATAAACAAGAGAGATGGGGTGGTTGTTTCTTATAATACACACTGAAAATGCATTTTATTTTATCTCTTATCGCTGTTGGGTTATTTCAAACAACACACACACACACACACACACACACACACACACACACACACACACACACACACACACACACACACACACACACACACACACACACACACACACACACACACACACACACACACACACACATACACACACACTAACTAACTAGTCTACAAGGTCCTCAGTGCTGTACCACTCCTCAGCAATACACCCATGACCAAACAACCGAGAACACCAGCCAAGCACTCAGACTGTTTCAAATGCCCATTACACTTTACTGAGGTTTAATAAAGCTCAGAAGAAGATTGTTCATGCAGTTGTAAGCAGTCATAAGGAACTTAAAAATAAGTTGGCTTAAACAGTAAGTCAGAATAAAAGAGAAAATAAAAAAGAGTAAATGAGTAACATTGAAAGACTTGCACGGGCAGTCTGCAAGCAACACCCAACAAAGTCTTGGAGAATGATATTTAACACACTGTAATGCATGCATATGTGTACATGTGTGTGTGTGTGTGTGTGTGTGTGTGTGTGTGTGTGTGTGTGTGTGTGTGTGTGTGTGTGTGTGTGTGTGTGTGTGTGTGTGTGTGTTCGGATTACCGAAGGACCTGTGTCCTTTGTAAGTAATAGCTAGGCCAGACTCAAGCAATAACACTCCAATGCATGACAAAAATACCAAATGTTAACCATAAAAGAAAATAGCAGTTTTGTTCCTCACTCACAAGGAACACAGGAAATAGCTTTACCACTGTAAAACTCTTTCAACTTATTACCTTTATAATGAGAATGGATTGATACTTAAATAAATTCTTAAACTCGATAAGTCTCTAAGAGTGGCCAAATGCACCGTACTAACATTATCACTGAAAAGTGCTTACCATAATATTCGTGCTCAGAAATTGTACGCTATCTACATGGTATTGTATGTACTGCTGATGTGCACTTCAAATAAGGGTTAAATTTATGAAATGATAAGGAAAATCTTACCTCATCAAGAAGCTGGCGAACAACGAAAGGGCTGCATGTACAAAGTTACGCCATTTTAAGCACCACTGTCAGACACACACACACACACACACAGTAACACACACACACACACACACAGTAACACACACAAAGTAACACACACAGAAACACACACACCACAGATTTTAAAAAGATTATTCTCACTAACTACATGTGATCTTATCTACTACAGCCACTTCAGAACCCAATAATGTCATCCGTTTTATCCTACAAATAAAAGGCAAACCCTGAGGAGTGCTGAGGTTCAAGCAACTTTTTTTTTTAAGTTAATAACTACTAAACACAATGTTTAAACTAGTATCCTTTAACAACAAAATAATTCCTCAGGCAACCTCTTCTCCCACAAATCTGTGGAATAATTAGTCAGCCAGAAACACCATGCACGTAGTCTTAGTAAAATAAGTACACAGGCTTGTCCAGCTAATGATAAAATATTGTTTCAGCTTGTAGCCTACACTATTGAATGTCTCACAAGAAATAGCTTCTTTTGCAAGATAACATCTCCTTTATAGCTTATAAGTACACAAATCAATTACACATTGATGTATACCAGATTTAGTCATCATTTAGTTAAGCAGTTTTACGCCCTTTAACCTCTTTAATATAGTTTAAACAGTCTAAAACCAAGAGCTATGAGTCATTATGACACACAAACCCAGGCCTTAAGAATATGACATTTTCTTTAACACACACACACACACACACACACACACACACACACACACACACACACACACACACACACACACATACACACACAAACACACCAAAAATAGTAAGATTTGTATAAATCGTAGGACTTATTTCATCTAACAGGATGGCTTTAATAATGTCACTTTGTGGCATGAAGATGCACAGCAGTGGGATAAGAGTTTATTATACGGATTTTTTTTTGCTAGTTGTTCAGCTGAAGTGTTTATGTGCTTACTTATAATTAGTTAATCTATGCAAAATAAAATAGAATTGCATAAAATTTACACCACGATGGGACTCGTTAAAGCCATGCCTTCCTCTCTCTCTCTCTCTCTCTCTCTCTCTCTCTCTCAGTTTGATTAGGTAACTTAGTCACGTCTGTTGTTATGTAAAAACAAATAGAAATATATATATATATATATATATATATATATATAAAAACAACTTACAAGCAGACGGCGTTTAGGCTACGACATAGTTCAAGTTCAAGAGCAAAGAGAAGCGACGGTAGCTCGCAGACTCCAGGCGCTGGAGAGCTGTCATTCTTCTCCATGGCGAATTCCCGTCGTCCCGGTTACTTTTGTTGCAGCGCGAGCTCCTCGGCAACGAAGGAGACGAGCGCGAGCGAAAAGCACAGCGATCCGGGCCGTCCCTCGGTGTCAGAAGCAACATAAAACAACAACAACAACACAAAAACACGCCTAACATGCGTCGAGAGATGGTTTCCTTTTACGCTCTACAGTGTAACAACGACAGTGCGTTCTTTTCTTCTTCTTTTCGTGCTCGCGCAGCCGCCAGACGACGTTCAACGTCTCTGGTGAACTAGATCCCTTAAGTTCAACTGAGGTGAAGTGGGATTCACACCCGACCCGTTATACAAGCTGTTTCCCGAAATAATATCACATGTCCGGTATTGCACAGTGATACATTGGGCTCGGTGTTAGACAGAACATGGTGCACGCTTACAAACCGAAAATGCCGGAATAAGGCGAACGGTTATGTCTAACAGCTCGTCGCCATTTATAATACATCTCTGAAAAAAAAGAGAAAAATCCAAAACAAGAGGTTCACAGCTAAACACCAAACACACAAATTCCCCAATAATAATAATAATAATAATAATAATAATAATAATAATAATAATAATAATAATAATAATAATCTGCCTTATTCTCAGGGTAAAGTAGAGTCCAGGAAGTTTGTGCTAAATTAAGACTCAGAAAGTTTCTCTGTTTCTGTCTCTAACGCTAAACAAAAACCTACAGAGACTTGATTAAATCTTGCCCTCTATTACTCCTATAAAGGCCTATAATAATATACTGAAACAAAATGACGAAAGGAATCCGGTAATGAATGAAGAATAGAAACAGACTTTTTATTTATTTATTTTCCTTTTTTTTTTTTTGCTACGCCCCAAACAAGTTGCAGCTTTACTGTAGACTCACACACACACACACACACACACACACACACACACACACACACACACACACACACACACACACACACACACACACACACACACACACATGACTGCCTCCTTAGAGAAATAAGCTCAGTTTAAAAAATATGACTCACACACACACACACACACACACACACACACACACACACACACACACACACACACACACACACACACACACACACACACACACACACACGCAAAAAGATTAAAAGAATAGTAAAGACATCAGACTTGTGTAAGATGATATTTAATCTCAGCTGAGATTATCTTGCCCTCTCTTAACACCAATTAAGTGCGTCGTCTAAATGAATGTACAGCTCCTTAGGTGGTTTGGCAAAGAGCTTCTTCATCTCTTCTCTAAGTCTCCTGTATTCACCTCAGGGGTTTTATATACTGCCAAAACAACAATGCTATTATCTGTATTGTAAACAGATTTATAATAAGGACTCTGTTCATTTCCATATATTTCACAAACAGGCACTGATTTGATTCTAAATAAAATATTTATCTTTATCTTATATTAAATATAATTGAATATAATATAATATCAAGGTTTTCATAAAGGTCAGTGTTTTTTCTAAGTGTTAGGTCTAATTTTTATTTCTCCATAAAATAAAGCTTTAACCTGTTGCCTTAAATGTTATTAGTCTTAAGTAGCATTATTTTCACATTCTTCACTAAAATCTATTTAATCATATTTGCATATATAGGTGTTCACATATAATAATAATAATAATAATAATAATAATAATAATAATAATAATAATAATAATAATAATAATAATAATAATAATAATTAAGTAGTTAACCACTCAAGCCAATAAGAGTACCCTTTTGTACATTTTGTACATTTAGAAAGGTTCAAAATGTATTTGTTTTCTAAAAAGTATTTACGGTCCAATTCCAGTATGTACCATTAAGCTGTTTTTAAAGAAACACCATGTACTCATATCTAGGAGCAATGTAAAATGAGCTGAACATAAGGTTACCAATAAACAGTTGAATTTAGTACACTTCCCCTTCTAACTCCCCTTTCTGCAACAAGTGATTGGTTTGCAGTGATTTCTTGGATTATATGTGTGAAATGTTGTAGATTTCTAAAACAAAGAAATAAAGAAAATAACATTTTTGGACAAATCTAATATTAACACTGCTTCTAATAATAGCTTGTTAAGATGTACATTGCGAGATTATTCAAATTAATAAAATAGACACAAATTATATATTATCTATTCATTTAACCAGTTCCTTGTGATTATTGTTCTAAAAACATGTAACTACTAATACTGTTATATTTTACATTTTATTTTATTTAACAAAGATTGTTGGTCAAGAACAATAAACATTTAAAAAGTCATCTATACAGACAGAACTCTCTCTCTCTCTCTCTCTCTCTCTCTCTCACACACATTATTATAGTATTATTAGGGGGATTATAGTAGGGGGTTTACGATAATTATACTGTGGTTAATTTCTAGTAACATAAAAATAAAGAAAGAAAGAAAGAAAGAAAGAAAGAAAGAAAGAACTAAATACATTAATACATATATTAATTAATTAATTAATAGGAGGAAAAATAAAAAACAATGAAATAAAAAAGTGAACAAATTTTCAAAAATTTTATTTATTAATTTATTTTATTCTCATTTTTTAAAATTCATTCAAAAATTACACCCCTCATTTTAGTTATCAAATAGTAGTAAATTCAGTTTATTAATTGTCATTAACTGATCAAATCTCTCAGAGAATTTTAAACAAGATTATCACATTAACGCATTTTTTAATCCCTGGTGCTACATATAACAGCTCAGCCTGTGCACTGACAAATTGTACCCACTCTTATGACACGTGTCAATCACTACAAGAACCTGTCTTGGGAAGGGTTCTAGTGTCAAGCGGCCTCGTCTGCAGTGCTCAGAGGCTGTCTTTTGTCTTTAACTAATTACAGATTCAGACACAACATTGCTTGCATAATAAGCAACCCCCAATGGCACAGCCTCAACAGACCCCAACAAAAGAAAAGTCAAAGACATGCCACAAACAACTAATATTTTCACCTGACTGAAACAAGGCACTGCTCATCACTGAAGATGAAAAATTAAAATACATTGAATGCCAACTTTAGTATCAGAACTTTATCCACTTCTCACCCCCACAGAATGAAAGCACAGGAGGGTGGGGAGCAGCGGGGCCTGGGCTGTGCTAATTTGCAATCAGACACTCTCTTTGAGTTCTCCTTCTTCTCCTTCTATGCCCCCAGACAGTGTAAATGGCAGTTGAGACAAAGCTCCCATTCTCTCCATGAGGGCCCTCTTAGTTTTATTTCAGGCCAGTGCTCTCAGACGGGGCATTCTGGGAAAACCAGGAGATGGCAGTGGCAAAAGGGGTGGGGCCCAGAGAAAAAGACTAAGAGAGCAAGATTTTGTGGCAGCACCCAACCCTAACAGCCAAGGGGCATGCTGCAATGCCACACCCTAAACCTATAGTAATATTGTAATGATCAGATTTATAGATAAACTTTAGCTGGTAATTCATTTGCAGTATTATAAATTCAAGTAATCATCTGAAACTAAAGAGTTCATTAGAAATTATGTAACTTGCTATTTCAGTGTTTTACAAGTATTAATGTAGTACTGTGGCAAGAAATAATGTGAAGAATTATCATTAAGAGCCTTATATTCCTTCCAAGATGCACCCATGTTATGAAGTGTACTGTATGAAGGAATTCTCTTCGATGGAAAACATTGGAAAGGAACACTACTGTACATCAAAATCCCACATATAGCAGACTTTAGTCAGGATTAACGAAAACCCATGAGATTAAAATTTATCATTAATGGTAGCTTACAGGCATAAATGACAATTTTATTTTTCTCAAATAATAACACACACACACACACACACACACACACACACACACACACACACACACACACACACACACACACACACACACACACACACACATTCATGTGTGTTTGTGTATTATTATTATTTTACTATTATTTATTGTTTCCAGAACATGTTGATTATTTGAATTTTTTTTATATTATTCTATACTTACTATATTAATATTTCTATGTTGTTGCTATTATTCTACAACTGCTTTTACATCCTTAATTTAAGTAGATGTCAAATAA